>NC_081407.1:742532443-742643750 GCF_030272615.1 Cryptomeria japonica | reverse complement strand
AGAGAGAGAGAATAGGAGATAGGATGAGAGGAATAGAATAGGATAAGGAGAGGGGGATGGAGAGAGAGTTAGAGACAAAGAGAGAAGGGGTTAAGGAGAAGGGGAGGGAGAAAGATTGGGAAAAGGAGAGGGAGATTGGAAAAAGGAGAGAGAGAGAGAGAGAGAGAGAGAGAATAGGATAAGGAGAGGGGGAGGAGAGGTAGAGTGAGGGCAGAGATGGGGAGAATAGGATAGAGAGAGAGAGGGGGGGGAGAGGGAGAGGGAGGGGGGGAGAAAGAGAGAGAAGGGGGAGAGGGTTAGAATAGGATAGGATAATGTGTGTGTGTGTGTGTGAGAGAGAGAGAGAGAGAATGGGACAGGAAGAGAGAGTAGGAGGAGGAGAGGGTGAGAGACATGAGGTAGAGAGAGAACGAGAAGGAGAAAAAGGTGAGAGAATCGAAAAAGAGAGAAGTGCGAGGGGGAGAGAGATGAGATAGAACTCAAGGAAGATAATTAGGGCTTAGAATAGACAAAGACAATGATGGGGGAAGGAAGACAAGAGAGAGGAAAATAAGAGATACATGCATGTATACAAACATATATACATATATCTATATAAATATATGTATATATAACTATAGATGTGCATATATACATACATAAACACATATTATATAGGTATGTCTAAAATATGTGTAGTAAATGCTAAGTTTACAAGCATACCTTCATAACCCGTACAGGTTTTGTGAAACCAAAAAAAAAAAGTTTTTAGTTTTACAAAACCAGTACGGGTTATGTGAAACACAAAATAATGGTTTTAGTTCTACATAACCCGTATGGGTTATTTAGAACTGCAAAAAGTACTTTTTTTTTCAAAACCCATGCAAGTTTTGGCTTGGTAAGAGGGTTGGAAAATGACCCTAAGGCTTGCAAGCTCATTTTCCCCCCTTTTTTGTTCCTTTACACATTTTTTCATCCTCCAACATGATTTCTCGACTTCATCGTCATCAGGTTTATAAATGATCAAGTGGGTATCTCTAAAATTACCACCATAAACTCAAACATCTTCTTAGTTTTCTGACCATATAAATTTTTCTATTTTTGGACAACATTAGCATAGTAAACTTTAATTTTCTTTATCAGTGCCTTGACAGTCCTCACAAACATATGTCTACTATTTTTTTAATAACTTTTGATATACTTTACCAAATTCAAAATAAATTACATATTATTGTTCTACGCTAGATTCTATACACTTTTTTAAAAAAAGTTTGCATTTTTTATTATTTTGATGCAAGTTATGCCCAGTGCACGAACAGGTACCAAATTTTTTAAGATGTGGTCACTTCAAAAAACATAAAAAAGAAAATACTCGAAGGAAAATTACAAAAAAATACACAACTTCTAGATCTCACTCTTACCTATCATCCTACCAAAGGGTTTTGCAAAATACTAAATCTAATTATATATTTTGTGCAGCGCACGAAAACAGCTATGTTATATTTTTTTTTTAAAATCATGAACAATTTTTCGTGCGTGAAAGGTTTGACCCTCTTAATCTTATCCAATTTTTTAAAAAATTAGTAATTTAGAAACTAGATTCAGAGTACTACAATTCTTATTATTTTCTCAACTCCTAGTTTTGAGTGCATGACCTTCAAATATCTCTTTGAAGTTCAATTTTATGGAAATGTGCTTTGATGGTTCATATACACAACATGGATCGGGTGCAGGCATTCTATTCATCACACCACAAGGTCATACAATTCCAAAGGCATACAAATTAAGCTTTCCATGCACCAATAACACAACATAATATGGAGCTTTGGTTACAAGTATCAAAATGGCTATAGAATGGAACATTACACAGCTATAGGTCTTTGGAGACTCTCGGCTCGTCATCAATCAAATCAATGACGATTATCAAACAAAGGATGAAAAGCTAATGCCTTACAAGAATATGGTTGATGATGTCAAGAAATACTTCATCGAAATAACTTTTCAGTAGATTATGAGGAATGACAACAAAGGAGTAGATGTCATGGAAACACTTGCTTCTCTCCTTCAGACACAGGAAAATCAAGAGCGTTACGAATTCTTGGTGGAAGAGTTGTTTAACCCTGTACATAATTGTCCTGATTCCCAAACTATCTGTCACCTTGTTGGGCATGATTCCTCCCACTATGGCCAAACTTATACATACCTGAAAGATAATATCCTCCCTCCTGACTTGTTGAAGAAACAAAAGAGAAACTTTATTCGCCAATCCTCCCATTATACTCTTGTCACAGATACCCTTTTTAAATGAAGTCTAGACGGTACTCTCTTAAGATGTCTCGCGCAAGAAGAATCTGAGAAGGCCTTAAATGAAGTCATAACGACAGTTGTGGAACTCATTCAAGTGGTCTTACCCTTTCGAAAAAACTCATACGATTGCGCTATTTTAGCTATATATGGAACGAGATTCTTTTCAGATAGCTAAAACATGCAAACAATGTAAGATCCATGGAAATTTGATTCATGCACCAGCACAAGAGCTTCATGCGTTGATAACCTCTTGGCCTTTCTACCAATGGGGTCTTGATCTAGTAGAAAAGATACATCCTCCTTCATCCAATGGTCACAAATTCATCCTTGTAACTTCAAAATGGATTGAGGCAATACCTCTCACAAATATCACAGGAAAACAAATTGTTGCATTTATATTGAACTACATCATATGTCGCTATGGCATACCCATGACCATTATCACTGATAATGGGCGACCGTTCAAGAATCAAGATGTACAAGAGCTATGTGAGAAATTCAAGATCCAACACAGATTCTCCACACCCTACTATCCACAAGGAAATGGACAAGAAGAAGCATCAAACAAAACTATTCTAAAAATCCTCAAAAAGACAATGAATGATGTTGGTAGAGATTGGCATATTCAATTGAACCCTTCTCTATGGGCCTACCATACTAGTATCCGCACACCAACATGTGCCACACCTTTCTCTCTTATCTATTGATCAGAAGCAATACTGCTAATAGAAGTAGAGATACCTTCTCTACGTGTATCATTAAAAGGTCTTATCCCAGATGAAGAACAACGACTATCTAGACTGCATGAGTTAGAATTGATCCATGAATGAAGACAAAATGCCTTTGATCATTTGAAGGTGTATCAGCAAAGAATGTGCCATAGTTACATTCACAAGGTCAAACCGAGAGCATTTCAAGTTGGAGAACTAGTACAAAAAGAAAATCCACGCAACCAGGTAGGTCGAGAAAAGAAAGGGAAGTTTGAACCAAACTGGTTAGGTCTGTTTGTGGCACAACAATATTTGGATCAAGAGCCTATCAGCTATCAACACGAGACGGGGATCAACTTGAGGAACCCATCAATAGCATGCATTTGAAGAAGTTTTATATCTGAAAAAGTAGAAAAATAAAAACAATGGAAAATCAAAAAATTCAAAAAATGCAAAAATAGCGACAACAGTGACAAATGAAAAAAAATTAAATATGAGAAAAAGTGCAATAAAAACATATGGTGAAAACCTAGCAACAGGCGCTATTTGTCAGGTAGCTCTTCCATCTATTAGTTCTTGAATCCTTCCGCTTGCATTCATTTCCATCAGCGTTGTCCATATCCACAAATAAGCCTGTGTACATACGCAGGCATCGCGGGTGATTTCTCACCATGGTTTGAATCATTGGGTATATCACAATAAGTTTGTTTCTAGGCTTGGGGCAAAATCATGCACCTAGCTGGGGGCAAAAAAATTTGATCGTTTTGAACTTCATCAAACAGGTAGACTAATAGTTAGGCAACTCTTGTCAAGCGAAACTGAGACACATCCAACGTTGAACACAAGATAAAATTATCAACCATCAAGCAATCACATGTCAGTATAAGCACGGCACACACTTTTCAATGGATGATATCTTTTTCCTAATGATTTTCTCACTTTAATCAATGATCGTTCAACTTTTATATCTTGATTTTTGCTATAATGATTTTTGAGTGACTCCGAGATGTCTTTGACTAGAGGAACAAGGAAGGAACATGATATTTTTCTTGTCTGTTGTCTGTAAATTAATCATTAATATGTGTAAATTTGTCTCAGGACATGATCATTGGAGTATCATCGAAGACATTTCCGATTTGCGTATAGAAATGGTTAATATTGCCTGTTTTACGCAAGCAACACTTGGGTCATCTTGGTTTAATTATACCTTGATGCTTTTGCTAACTTGCAATATCAAAATCCAGGAAAGTAGTGCTTGGGTCATCATGGTTAAATTATACCATCGATGTTTGCACTCATTTCACACATTTTAAAAAGCTCAATGATGACACAAAGTTATAACCCAGTGACTGGTCCGATCGCAGCATTGCTTTTCATTGGCATTTTGTATTTGCATTTAGCTTGCATTTCATTCTTGCATAGGATCCCAAAAGCTCATCTTATCCACGGCCAAATCTATCATAGGAATCATCCATGTATCATCATAGGTGTATACACAATCAGAATGATGACTCATCTCTCTCCATATGTTGTCGACCCAAAGCGAATCTTATGCTACTCCCTCGAATATGCCAACATCAACACATTTGAACTTTCCTGCAACATGATATCAACAAAATGTCAGTTTTTTATCCAATTAATCTTATCAATTCTATCAATCAATCTCATCTGATCTATTCTATCACGTCTTATATAGGATGTATCTTTCTTGGAACCAGCTGTTTTAATCAAGTCTTATACAAGATATTTCGTTCCTGAAACCAAATGCTTTGATCATCTTTGTCTTATACAGGAGGTGCCATTCCTGAAACCAGACTAGATCTTGATCTCATCAATCTAATCAATCTTATTGAATTCAATCAATCTTTATCAATCATCACATCAAGAACCGCATCATAGTGATCAAAGAACTCGCACTTTCATTAATCAATGTTGCAGAAATCAAATCATTTCTAATCGGGAAATCAATTTTGCACGAATCCAAACACTCCCCAGGTTAATTATCTCAATTGATCTCTCGAGGGGGCATCATCGTATCGCAATTTATCAATCAATGTCTGGGGCATCCTATTGAACCAATATCACATCAACATCATCAAAATGAGATTATTCTTTGAATTAACGCATCATCACACCTCGCTTCAAAGAAGGGCAAAATGTATACACCTAAAAATGGTCTGAAGATAATTAATTAAATAAGCAATTCTTTAATTAATCCCTTCCCAATTTAATTGAATTCATTAGCAATTTGATTAAATTCTCCTATTCATCTACTTATTAATAAATCTAAGGATTTATTTAATAGGTTCATTTAAATAATCCCCTTTGATTAATTAATCTTAATTAATTAATCCTCACCCATTTAATTCATTCTTTTAATCCCCTAATTAATTAAAACAAATTAATTTATGAGATGTTGAAAGTTAATTAGCCTTTTCCTATTATTTGAATTTTTAAATTCAAATTACCCACATGCCTCCTAACGTCTAACCACCTAACCCATTCCACCTAATCCTGGGTTTAACTAACGCTATCTTATCTTGCACAACCTAACCTCCTATGGTGTGGATATTCTCTCCTTGAGACACATGGCACTTAGGCCACATGTCTCCTCCCTTGGACACTTGCCCTCTTATGAGCAAGGCTCCTTGACACTTGTCACCATAAAGATGACAAGTGTCCCTCCCTCCAATCTCTTCTCCAACCTCTACCAATTTGACCCTTTATATCTTCAAACTCAATATTGACCATTGATTCCTACCACCTCACCCCTGGCCCTGGAAATCCTATAAATATCCCCCATTTTGGAGCACAAAGGATCCTGTCTCATATCATTTTAGGAATTGTTATTATAGGCACATCTCATCTCATTATCATTTAAGCATTGTTATTATAGGCAATTGCATCTTAGATCTAGCTTAATTTGATCATTTTCTAGCATAATTGTTCAGCATATGGCATAATCAATCTCTCATTGAGCTTAATCATGCATATCATTATCTTAATTAGCTTCTTGGATCAATCTAGCACAATCATACACTTGTCTAGCTTGCATATCATATCCTTTTAAATCCTCCATCTAGGTGTAGTCAAGTCACTGGGGTTGCTCGTCTAGCTCTGAGAGAAAATTCATACTCCCATTTCTTTGGAGGCGATAGGTCGCTTTGTCATGTTTTATCTTTCATTTGATTTCAATTTGCTAACCATGCTTGTAATGATCTATTGAGTGTTTGTGTTGCAGCTGCAGGTACCCTACTTCACACGCACGACAATATGTATGTATGTATGTGTATGTATATGTATGTATGTATTTATGTGTATGTACACACACACACACACACACACACACACACACACACACATATATATATATACATACATATATATATATATACACACACACACACATATATATACACACACACACACACAGATATATATATATATAGATGTATGTATACACATATATGTATATAGATACATATATGTGTATACATACATATACATATATATGTATATATACATATACATATATATGTATACACATATGTATGTGTGTGTGTGTGTGTGTGATATACATATATGTGTATACATGTATACATATGTGTGTGTATATATATGTGTGTGTGTATATGTATATACATATATATGTATATACATATATATGTATAGATATATCTGTGTGTGTATATATATATGTATATGTATATATATTATATTATTATATATATGTATATATACACATATATATACATGTATACATATATATGTATATGCATATGTATATGTATATGTATATATGTATGTGTGTGTGTATACACACACACACATGTGGTTGCAACAACAATTGTTTTCTCCTTCACAAGGTTGCAAAAAAACCCTATTTCCTTTTCACTGTTACAACCACTCCAAACTCCATGTGTTTTTTTCCAAAATGGCACCAACAGGTTCGTTGAAATCCCTAGTGTATTCCACTCGCCGCAAATGTCGGCGACTTAATTCCCTATTGTTTCTCATTTTGCATGAACTCCACTCGGTAAGGGATTCCTTCCATTGCCTGCTCTAGCTATTCTCCACACAAAAAATCAATTCCTGTGCATTGTGTGTGTTTTTATATATATATATATATATATATATATATTGTCCATTGTATGTGTATATATACACACAATAGATAAGAATTGTTTTTTTGTCTGGAAAATAGCTGCTTCCATTTTGAACGCATTTTGACATTGATAATGGACAAGAATTGGTTGGTGGTTTGAATGCGACTGTTTTGAATGTGAATGTCAAAATGTGTTAAAAACAATTACATTCAAGCTACCAATCAATTGCTCCATTGTTATTGTTTTGAATGATGAAAGGTTGTCTTCACAACATAGTGATGTAAGAGTATCTCATATCTCACTCCAAAGTGAAACCAAGGAAGCGTTAGCACAAATAGTTTAATAATCACATAAATAGTTTAATAACCACTCATAATGCTAACTAAGACAAGTCCATTGAAATTGTGTGTCACCATGTAGTGCATGAAGGAGAAGAAACAAAATATAAAAGTGCACAAGAGAGTACCAAAAACAAAAAAAAGGATGTGCACAAATAAGGTACACGTGCATAACAGGAAAATCATAGAGATCCATTGTTTATCATGGAGGGACACTTACTTGAAAAAGGTGTGATTGGAAAATAACAAAGGAGCTACACAACCCCCCCTCCCCCCACCCCGACCTCCTCCAAATGGAACTTTATAATACAATGGGAGTACAAAATACAACACAAAATTTGTATAAAATCTCCAAAAATGCATGTACAAGAGAGGCATTTTATCTCAGTGCATCTACAAAAGTGAAAGTGCTTATAAAATATGTTGAAAGACTCCACAAAGGATAAAATATTATATATGTTGAACACACTCCAAAACTGAGAAGGGGGGGTGTGTATCAGTCCAGACCTTAAAAACAATTTATCTTTAAGCCCTAAAAGTTCAAACCACAATTATCTTGTTTCTTCAATAATGAAACATGAAACCACAAAACACAATACATAAAAGAACACTAGATTTATGTGGGAAAACCTAAGCAAGGAAAAACCACGATGAGAATCACACTCACATTATGAATAATTGATTACAATGTTTTAGGCTTAAGGCCAAGGTAGCTCATTGTTACTGATTTGGAGTTGCAAGACTAACACACACAACCTTAGGTCAACATACAATGGACTTGCATTATTGAAGCTCACTACTCCAGGGCAAGATATAGATCTACACAAGGTACCAAAAGGACACGTTGTCTTTTGGTAGGCATAAGGAAAAGATGGATTGAAAGGAACAAGATCTACTGATCATGAAACTATTGTTAAACCAATATGTCAAGTGAACAATATCATGTAAAACACAACTCCCACATTCATTGTCTCAAAACTCTATCATATTGAAGGATATGATCATCAAAGTTCACTACAAACTGAAGTTTGCACTTCTACTACTCTACATGTGCTTGTATATCATTCACAAAAAATACACATCAATCCATACATCCATTCACACATCCACACATCTTTATATACTAGCTTATTTATTGAAACCGTCAACGAGGTGGACCACAAACAATGTATGCATAAATTACACAAAGTCAGCCATAAAGAGAAACTATACCAAATGTGGTCCACCCAAAGAGATAAAGAGGACCCAGATACATCACAACAAGTCCTCCAAAGTTGATTCCCACGAATCACACACACTAACACAACCCCTAACGTCGTCATCAAACGTAACATGTAGGAAACCAATAAAGCATGTTAACCAGTTAGCCCAAAAATATTGCCCAATACAAATTACTCAATGCAGATCTTCACACACCATGATAAGATCCATAGCAACACTCTAAACTCAACCTCCAATGTATATCAAACCGAAAGAGTATGATCCAAATAAGATAAACCAACTGATTCGGCCAGAGACCAACACAATTGACCACACTAAACAACTGAACAACATAACTTCACTTGTCAAGAGAACCAACACATGAAATTTGAACCGCGACACTACACAAACCATATGAACATGTCCTCCAATCCACAACACTTCAATCATTATAGTAGAGCAATGCGAAGCATTCTCCAAACCAATCCAGACAAACAACCTCATTGTCAACAAAATGCAGTAACTAACTTCAACACTTGAGTAACTGAGAACTTAAAAAAATGATAGTGCAACATCCACATAACATAGACATTAATTCCAAAACGTCAAGCCATCATCTTCAAAAATTGAAGGAATGTGGAGAATTCTTCCATAAGGACTTTTAATACTCTTTCCTACATATTATACTTCCAATATTGTCACCTTCCAGAAACACCTCATACTCACTCAATATCACCTCCAGACAACATAAGAACATCTAAACACTCATTTTTAGACCACACAACTAAACAACTGCAAATTCTTCTTCAGCTTTGTCACCACTACACACAATCACAGACAACACAAACTCCTCTTCACTTGTGATATCAATGACAACACAACCATATTTTCAACAATATATACATATGAAGAAGCCCAAATGAATCCATCCCAAGCAAACAAAACGGTTCCAAGTGCCAAAATAACCAAGTAATCAACCAAAGTGTAAAAACACAAAAAATTGTATTAATTATACATGGGACAAGACTAGGAAAAATTGCATGGATAAATGGAAAGATCATTGAAATACATTTCCAATGTTGCAAAAAACACAAAAAATGGAGGGAGCCAAAAGTTATGAGCTCAAGAGACAAAAATATACTTATGAATTTAATAGGCTATAAAACAAAACAACAAAAAAATACACCTCTAGATAATGCTTGGAACTAGCTTTGCAATGATATCACATTCACAAAAAATCAACACCGAAGGTAGAAGTTATGGTGATTTTCCCAATCTTGTCATGTTGATAAGAAAACCAAAAAAAAAACCTTATACTGGGTATTGATTCCCCATAGGATCAAGGGTAGGTGTTGGGTGCACTCAAGGGCACTAACAGAGTTTAGGTTGTGTAGGGTGGTGCCCACCAACAACACAATTGCAAAGATGGTGGAATTATTTGTAAGGAGGTAGGTCAGGGTATGTGGGAGCACTAAGTGTTAGGTCCACTATCAATTTTGATCAAGTAACAAATTGTCTTTTATATTTGTTCCTTCAAGATAATACTTCATAGTATTGGCGTAATTGATTTGTATGTCCTCATATGTCATACACTCCATGATGTAATATTATTATATTTTCATTGATCTTGATGTGCAAAGACAACAAACCATGTCAACCCATTGCTAGGGTGCTTTCCACCTCTATGTTTCACACCTAATACGGTGTGAGTTGGTTCTTAGTTGGGTTATTACCATTTCATATCTACCCCTATATAATGTTTTTTTTTCTCATAGTTACATGTGGGATTGAATTTTTTAACATAATATTCTTTTTTCTATTTGAGTTGTTTTATCCACATGACTACTTTGACTTTCTCTCTCACATGCTTTCTTGATTTCCACATTTGTGTTTGGACACCCTTGTGTGTTAATTCCACATTTATTCATCCACTTGGTATTTTTCTATATCCATGTGTTATTTCTTCTATTTAAGTAAAATCCATCCACTAATGTTTTGGGTTAGTTAATTCCTTTCATATTCTTTATTATCTTTAATCATCCTAAAAGGTGAATCATTTGTTTTGCTTCAAATAGAATGGCTCTAGCCTCGGCTAAGATAGTCTCGAATAGGATTGTGGCTTTGATTAAATGTCTTTGTATTATTTCTATATGCCTCCATTTCAAGATTGGCATCTACTACCCCAAGCCCTGGAACTATACAACACCATTGGTGTAACAAGAAGCCCAAATAATGTCTTATTTGTTTTACAACCCAATAACTATATTGCTCACATCGGTTTTGAAGTGGTACAAATCTTTCCATCCCCTTTGTATATTTTTTGTCTTGCAAGCGTCCCAATTGAGGTTACCATGAAAATCAAGGCCCAAGTATTGTATTCATTTACCACTTGCAAAACTCAAAATTTATTTGCTTATTTTTTCTTCTCAAAGTAAAGATCATGACCTTGGTTTTGTCAATATTTGCATGAATTCCCACCTCCTAACCAAATAGTTATAGGGCTCTTAGGTATTCTTGCACATAATGTGTCATTTTTCCATTAGGATGAGGTCATCTACATAGAGCATCAACTTTATCACAAATGTGGTCAGGTGAACACTCTCATTTCTTGACTTGTCTATTCACTCCTCTAATTTGTCTATGCATACCACAAAAAAGTGGGGGACAACAAACACCCTTGTTTGACTCTAATATCGCTCTCGAACATGTTGATAGGTCATCATTTGTTTTGATTTTGGCTTGAACATAATCATAAGTCTTATGGACTACTACCTTGTATTTTTCTACTATTCTTAGCTCTTCCATTCTATTTCAAATTTTTCTTCTAAGCACCATGTCAAACACCTTTTTAAAATCAACAAAAAAAAGGCCTCCTCTCCTTGTTCTCCTAAACCTTCTCAATCAAATGTCTAGTGATGTTGTCAATTATAGAGTGTCTTGGCCTCAAACTTGCGTGTCATTTCTACCTATAATCCTTTGGCCAAAGACTATTCCTACTCTCTATTATACTTCCAAATAGTTTTCCAAAGGGATTAATGATTACAGTAAGATAGTTTACCAAGTTACCAACGTCTCCACTTTTGAGGAGATGAATGATAACACTATTTGTCTAATTTCTCGAGAAAACATCTTGAATGACCCCATAAAATATATTCCAGTGGGGTTTTTATTTTGGTCTTCTTTTCATACAACATTTTGGTATAATCTAGCCTTTGGACATCTATGATATTATTATCTTCCTTTGCTCTAACCTATTGCATTTCCCCTTCGAAAAACTTCTAGGATTACTCTTCCTTGGAGAAATTACTTCCTTTCTCCTTACTTTCATGCACTATTCTTTTTTAGATCTTCTCACAAGTTTTTCATACACTTTTTTGTTTTTATCTCTCTTCAAAATTTCAACATTCTTTTTGTTGCCTTACACTCATCATCATAGCACATATTTGTTGGAAAACTATTTTTTATACTTCTAGCTTTGGTTATTTATCATGCCATAAGAACTTTATGGAGTATTATCATTAGGTTATCATTATTTATTAGTCTTTTGCTTTTGTTGGAGCTACTATTGTCTTATTTCCTATAGCTGTTTTTCCTTGGGAACCTGCTTTTTTACTTAACTAAAGACTAGCCCTATATTGGTCACCTTTTTGCATACCAATCTTTATGAATATCAAGATAATCAGATTTCATTTCTATAGGGAAACATCTTAGTTCAACCTTCATTATCTTTGGCATAACACATTGTGGAAAATGACATAGTCCACTACATTTTACCCATTATAGGTTTGGCGTATGCCATGGTGCTTGGTTATTTGTTGTTCTTGCATTAAAATCCCCTATAAGAATGGCCTTGCTTGTGGCACAATACTTTGTTATGTCCCTTTTTAATGCTTCATATGGATCTTCCATTTCTAGATTATTTTTCTTTTAGGTTTTAAAGCCATACAAGACAAAGTAGGCATGTTGCAAGTTAAATAGATTCCTTATATGTTATCCTCATCCATATGCATTGGTTACGAGTCCTTACTTTTCTACTTATATGGTTCTTTGTCATGTTTTTCTTACAAATACCATCACTCCTTGCCACTTTTCCTTAACTAATTCCTAAATGAAACCTTTTTATAACCTTCAAAATTTGGCACCTTGCAGCCCTCATGGTCGCGTGTTTCAAAGAGAACAATGGTGTCCTTGTCCTCTACTATTGGCTCTAAACCAAGACCCCTCCTCCAAGGGTAGTTTGTACAATTCCAACTTACCACTATAAAATGATCTTGCGAGATCTTCCTATGTATTATGAGTTGTGTTGTTGTTAATCTAAGCTTTCCTCCTAAATGACATCATGCCATTTCCAACATTTCTTATTACTATAACTTTCTCACATTCCTTCTTTCTTTCTTTGAACTATGTTGGGGTTAAATATTTGTCTATATAAAACTATGTGCCTTTGAGGGACCTTTTGTTTCTTAATGTTTTATTCTTAACTTCTACATTTTCAAGGTTACTCCTGTGTTTCAACTCATTTCTCCCCTTTCTATTCTTCTCATTTTGTTTGCTTGGAGGATGTGCCCTACCAATTGAAATTCATGTAATAAGAAATCTCTTACTAGCCTACTAGTAATTTCTCCTCCCCATGTTCTTTCATTCCTTTAATTATTATATTCGCCGCTTAATCTTCCAGGGCTTTTTCTGCCCACATTTACAATCTGATTTGTTTCTTTATGAGATTTCTTTGTGTCTTTGTTGACTCTTTTGCCACTCGTGTCCATGACTTGACCTCTTATAATTTCTTCATTATTTGAGTTTCTTTGACCTCCATGCTTACTAGACCAAATAGTAAGTGTCAACCAAAATCTATTTGATAAGTGAAAAAACATTTGAATATTCAAATATAAAAAAAAATTCAATACAATGGTAACAACCATGATCTACAAAGCAATACATTTAATCCTCCCCAAATTACTTCCAAGAATACTCAACAATGAAATCTCAAGCTCCTTTACTCTATTGATCAATAGAGCAATACATTTAATCCTCCCCAAATTACCTCCAAGGTGACCCAAAAATGGAATCTCAGGCGGCTCCACCCATTTTGTGGCGCAATCATCAACAAATTAAAAACAATCATAACAAGGTATGGACTTACCCTTCACAACCGAGAAAACTAGGTCATTGCAACCATACTCCAAAGATGACATAACTACTTGATAGACTCAAGTCTGCAATTTTTGAAATGGGCAATGAAACTAGGTAGAACATTTTATTGACCTGATCATCCGAACTAATCCCAGACGTGAGATTTCACAAACCATATGGGCATATTCTAGCAACGAGATACCTCAACGGATCATCCATTGAGATTTTAACGAGAGGTACTCCTAGTTGTTGGCTTTAAAACATAGTTTGGCAAGTATTTTGAAAGCATACAATGCTTAATTAAAGCAACGTGTACATATTTAATATCTAAATTAAGGATTGACGATTACTTTCCATTCTCAAGATTTTATTTGTATTTTATTTGTATTTGATCACCACAATTAGGTGCTTAACATGTCATTTTGTAGGATAGTTGGGAGAATCAGTAATGTAGAATTTACTATTGCACGAACACGAAGCTAAAACACCACTGCAACTCTCGCACGAGGCTAGACCCGCTTCAACAGTATGAATGCCATCAAGCAATCTATGGGATCCAATTTACCAAAATATTATCAAGATTTGAGAACTCAAACAATATTTGTGTCTTTCAACAACCTACCAATCAATCTACACCCTAAGAGCTTAGTGCTTCATATGTTTGGCATTAATAGTTATGTGAGTCTGATTGAAAAGAAAATAAATACACTACCGATTACAAAGATTTACATGTACATACAAGGTACCTGAATAATCAGTTTTTAAAGATCACATAATTTATTATATATATTTTTTCTCTGTATAAATTTTTAATATTTTTTAATTTTTTTAACTCTTAATATTTAAAGTGAGGGACAATGGGTACAACTTAAACTCCAATAATGGTCCATGTTCAACCATTGGTCCCTTTCTATGTAGTTTTAAGTGATTGTACTTTGTGTAGTTTTGATTGAACTCTCTTCTTATCTTTTTAAGCTACTATTACTATTATTTTTTAGAATTATTATGAATAATTAATTTCAACTCTTCTCAAATCTATTTGATATCACTGTTTTGATTTTACAAAGAAAAATAATAAAGAAAGCGGGGGAGTCCTATACAAAGTCATCATAAGATAGAGGAAAACAAGTCCAAGTTGGCTAGATACATCAAAGAAACAACAATAAGTGAACAAATGAGCTAGAACCACCAAAGATCTAATTAGACAATACTAGGCTTAGATCAAGTTGGCATCTCGCCCAACGCTCGAACGTGAATTTGGAAAAGTGCTATGGGAGGATCTTTCTTCCTCCTTACAACAGTTCAAAAGACATTAGCCTCCAAATCCTCAAAACAACGACGAGCAGGGGGGGATTCCCCTACTAAGCATAAAGAGAGTAAAAGAACAAGAAGAAAGGTGGCCCATCCACCACGAGTAGTTTGGAGCTGGTCCAAAGCCAAGAGCAAATCGATTGTGAGGTCAATGGAAGAGGATCTGCAAAAAGGGATTGAGGGACACGTTGGAGCCACACCAAAAGCAAGAGATTCATCATCATTCTAGGTGAAGTCATCCGACAAAAAATCAAGAATATGAATATTTAAGTTATCTTTGGCATCCTTCTAGCATTTAGCAAAGTCCTTACGATGCAAGAAGGACAATCATTGCCAGGAGAAGCATTCATGACATCCAAATAGGAGGTCAAGAGGTTGAGTCCAAGGCCTACCCAACCACCCAAATCACAAAATATCGAGGCCCAAAAATGTCAATATCCATGAAGATGCTAGCAAAAGTAGACTACCCCATGTAGTAAGTGGGAAGTGGAATTGTCAAATTTCATGAAGCACCCAATAGAGTTGCCTATCATTAAACTTTCCAAAACTAGAGGGAGGTTCAAAAACCTAACTCAAAACAAGAGGATTAAAGAAGGTTGACCAAGGCTTAATGAAGAGGGAGTGCTCCCTCCAAACTCACTACTGACCCAACATCGGAAGAGCCAAAGAAGGCAATAAACCTTTGACATGGGAAAGAGCTCAATCTTACCCCGCCACAAGAGGCCTCCAAGAAACTGGCACCCGTTTGTGAAGATCAAGAAGAGAAAACCAAAGATTGAAGAATCTACACACCAGACCCCGACATTGATACAGGAAATGATTTGGCACAACACCCTCTCAGCAAACTATTACAAGAAATGATTTGGCACAATGAAGTAGATGAGATTCCTCTCTCAAAGGGTGATTGGCACCAAAACCCCAACCGTCTGAGCAAAGCTACGTCATTCAATAGCAGAACTGGTGACCAGAAGGGGGGCAAAATAGACCTCCACGACACCAGGGACAAGGGACGAGTTGACCCCAGGCATTGTTGCAAGTGCATGAGTAGCAGAGCCACGAACATGACTAGCATAAGGATCCCACATCAAAGAATCAACCAACGGAGCTTGAGTACATGGATCTCCTATGCAAGCCAAGGGCACAACGACAGAAGGTGAGGAGATTAAACCTGCAACAGACGGGAGTGCGGATGGCAACGGACGGGAGGGCGGCCATTTGCTACTACTGTTATTTTGTTATTTTATTTATATCACGTTGATATCAAACATTATATGGTTTATCAAACAAGCACAGACTATTAACGGAAAATGTGCTCGCACCAAGGAATGTTGCGATAATTGAAGGGTTACATATCAAAGAGTTTGGCAGTAAGCGTAAGAAACGTGAGAGATATCTTACTTATATTTTCTGAAATACTGGTCTTGTATTTGCATCACCTAAAGTAGCCTTGAAAGAGACAAGCAGCAAGCAATAGAGCTTTTCACAAGGGTACAAACGCTTCAAAAGGATTAGTATTACAGAACACATAATTTAAATAAGGGATATACAGAAAGAAAAATATTAATTAGGAAGGTCAATTGACTTTACCCAGGTTTTATTGAGAAGATTTTAGAAGTATGCTCGTCAAAAGATAGAGTTACATCTTCCTTCACATGTAAAAAGGCAAAGGAATCACACGATTTCAGCTACCAGCCAATGTAAATACGTTAACTGTACATTAAATCGTCACTCGGATGTGAAAAGCTGAGATTCAAAGCTGGTCACTCTAGGTCCTTGAAAACTCCTTAATATTCATGTTCTAACTACTACTACTCTTTTCAGAAAGTTTAATACGTTCCAAACTGAGATGTATGGTTTACTGGCTGATCAGAAGATAAGCATCCTTACTGTTGAAGGATTCTTAGTTTAAGCAGTAAATATGGTATGTAATTCATGCAAATAAGATATAAGTGAAAATGACTGCGCATTTGTCAAGACTTCAACAATTTTGTCAAGAGAAAATATGCAGCAAATAATGGAGGATTAAAAACATATTGATATGATTGGCCAGAGTAATTTATCAGAATGAATGTGTCCCAAGTTAATTGGGACAACCTGAAGACAAGACAAGTGAATTTTTAAGCCATCTAAGAAAGTATTTCAAGCTTTCTGCTTCAAAATCCAAATTATAAAAAATAATAAAAAAATCAGTAACTTTTAAAATTTAAAAAATGAAATTGAATGTTAGCAATTGGATCACTCCACTATTGGAAATATAATTAGAATGCCACGGTCGAAAAATCCTGCTGACAAAATATTGTTGACTGTGAATTCAGCCTTACATTGAAATTAGCTGTTGTTCATTCCACATTCTTTTTTCTAGCTAGTTCTTGATCAATATTCTCAATTTGCACTATAATTTAAGGCCTCTTCTAACATAATGGCCTATCATTACTCACTTCAAATCATACATTGATGGTAGACTATCACCCATATTGCTTTCAGTAGAGCAAAATCCAGGTTTTGTCAAAACCTGTACACTTTACAGTTAAATCATCGACAGCTCCATTGAAAATATGATATAGCAATGCTTGAGGCATAAGCATCTAGAGAACCGGTGAAAAGTTTACAAGTCGAAGACGACACGATAGAGCCACTAGATGCATCTACTGGGATGGGCAATCCGCTGCTCTGTGACCAGCCTGACCACAAACATAGCAGGTCCCACGAAAACTCCTGCAAAGTCATTCAATTCAAAATCAATATAAATGTGGCAGCATGTACATAAAGAACCAATTTCTATCCTCGAAGCAATTGGCATTTAGTATTTGCAAAAGGACAAGGTTGAAAATGCCAATATATAATAATAAAACAGATGTAGCAGATATCAGATCCATCATAGAAAAAACTTATTGGCTTCTTTATTTATCTATTAGCCTTTATGAATTCTGCAAACATACAAGCAAAGTTATAACCTCATGAAAATTCACAGTTACAATACATTTGCTACATTTCTCAAGAAAATGGAATATAAATTATAAAATCTAATAGATATTAGTTTTCTATGTTTGCATATTATGAGATTGAGTCGCCTGAAATCAACATAGCCATAAGTTCTTATAAAATTGAGATTCATATTTCACTTTTCCAACTCTAATATCGATCTTTAAGAGAAATATGCATATTATAATATTAAGTCAGCTGATATCAACACAGATTTAAGTTCTTTTAAAATTAAGATTCATAGCAATAAGTTCTTCTAAAATTGAGATTCACATTTTACTTTTCCAACTATAATATTGATCTTCAAGAGAAATATGCATATTATAAGAGTACGTCTGCCAAAATCAACATAGATGTGAGTTCTTTCAAAAAAGAGATCCATATTTTATTTTTCTAAACTCCAATATCGATCTTGAAGAGAAATATGTACAAGGAGGTGCTTGAGGATTCTAATGAAACATATAACCATCCACTCAAATTACAAGTGAGCATAATCTAACATGAAAAAGAGCACACCTGTTACCATCTCCCATTGGGAATCCTCTGCTTGGGTTTCGACCTATTCTGGGCCATACACTGTCATCAGCAGAGCGTCGTTGAGATCTCCTATCTCCAGACCAATCATCAGCTTCATAACTTCTCTTAGGTTGAGATCTCCGATCTCCAGACCAATCTTCAGTTTCATAACTTCTCTTTCCCCAGCTATTAGAATTCCTGCTATCATTTCTGACTCTCCCATCTCTCTCTCTCCCACCTCTATAACCTCGACTGCTTGAACCCCTGCCTGAGTATCTGCCATATCGGTCACTTGGAGGTTCATCATCTATCAGCGAAGGCAACTACAAAACAAATCACAGAGAACAAATAAACATTATAAAATGTCACAGAGCCTCGTCATCCAAGAAATTGGCAGTAAACAGTACATGAATACAAACATATCTGAGAATATTCCATCTACCATTGCCTATTATTTGTCCAATATTTTAATCATCATACATAGCTAGCAAACAGTGAATAATGAATACAAACTTGTCCCTTCCTAATTATTGCTTTGCTTAGGATGAGTAAGATATAGAGGAATTCGTCAAAAATTATGCTTCTAATCAAAGTTTCAAACTTACAAAATCCCATTGCAAAAAATGTCAGCTGTATCTCTACCTATTATAATTAGAGAAATAACATACCATTAGGAAATGTAATAACATTTTTACGGCACATTAGATTGTAAGAGTTTCTGGCAAAAACTGTGATTTATGTATCACACAGTATTTTCCAGAAGCCCTTACTTCCATGTCATTAGATAGTGAAATAAAAGATGATAATACAGTGCAGTAAAGCAAAAATATCAATTCCAATAATATCTAATGTACTACTCAAGTGGCCACTTCTCGATGCTTTTAACAATAGGCATACAAACAACACCACTGGGAAGGGTATATCTAAAAAACTGTTGTCACGAAGGATTGCACCCGTGATGCTAAGTGTGAAACCAAGCAATCCTATGAAACTTGGAAACACCTTCGAGCCTGTGGGTTGCTCAAGTTGAAGGTGAATCTCCGGGTTATGGGCCGGCTTACCTTCTAAAAATTAAATTACTGATGTGGAAAAGAGTGAGATAATCTGAAAATACTGAAAAAACTGCAACTAAACTAGGAGGTGATACACCAAAATTATAATGATAATAGCCTAAAACTCACAAAAATATGACAAAACTTCCCCCACACAAAATAATTATACTCTTCAACCACATAAACATTTCCCAGGAAGGCTAAGAAAATCATAAACTTGAAAGGAAATAAAGTTTCACAACCATATTGACAATTATCTCTTTTACACAACCTAAAACCTGTGATTATATGAAAAGCAATGATAAATGCACATGAAAGAAACTGAAATTCAAAAGTTTCTTGGATCAAAACACAGTAAATCTCTGTCAAATCTGCAAAATGAACATGCACAATTGCCAAGGCAAACTCATGAAACTCTGTAATATCAAAGGAAATCTGCTATATAAAACTGAAAATAAACTGAAGCGCTGAAAACGCTAAATATCTGTCGACCATTGCACACATAAATCTGTATCTTGAAATTCAATTCAGAATGTCCAAATGGCTGTTCTTAGAAATCAATCAGGTGAACATTAACATCCACTCGCTGAAGAGCGAAATTGCTGACCTTGAAAAAGGTGATGATAAGTCCAGTTCGGAGGAATATGAGAAGAAAGTGCTGGCAATCCTGAAGAATGTGGTGAAGGATGTTAATATTTTTAAGTCTGATTATGAAGGTCGCATTGGTGAGCTCAAGGTGAAGATGAAGAAGATTAATGATAATCTCATCAACCTTGTTAACATGAATTACAGGATCATACATAGCAGTGCTGATAGTATCAAGTTTTTGGTGGATAAGTGCCAGAAGCTTCAGGCTTCTAAGTCTTCTTTATTGATCTTGAGAATACTGATAAAGGTAAGCAGGTGATGGATGATAAGGGTCCTTGTTTTCATACTTGGGGAAACCTTAAAAAATTCGTGGAGCAGGCTAATACTGACTTGAAGCATATGCAAAATCTGGCTCAGAACCTGGATCAACTTGAGGCTGAGGTTGCAGAGGATCTGAAAGGTATGAAAGGTCTTCATTAAAGCCCTGGCTGTTTGTTCCTTGTTTTGTCTTTGATCTGGTCTGGTGTAGTTTCTGCATGTGTATTTTTGTTTTTTTGCTGTTGGTAGGCTGCCGGTTGGCTGTGTGTATCCTTATGGCAGTATTTTGTATATAGGGTTTCAGGTCCCTTCAAAACCTGTTTTACCCTTGATCAAAAAAAATCTCTCTTGAAATGCTTGTGCATGCAAGTGAGATTGCAAACATATGTCTCCATATGCTTAATTACCCTTTCTTTACAAGCATTTGTGCATAAAGGCATATTAATTTTATCTGTTTGAGTTTCTTTGTTAGTGTGTTTGTCTACAAAAATTTTGAAAAGCGTCTGACGTAAAAAGCACCAAACATATGCTTGTCAAGATCCAGATAAGACTGACAGTATAGGAAGAATATTTCCTAGAACTTCTCATAACATTATCATAAAAAGGAAATGAAAAAAATGAAACTTTCCAAAAGATATTCCTGCTCATTATCAAAATAAATGCATAAATGTTACAAAAATTTTAATGAGAAATGACCGTGTTGCAAGATCCACCTTCATACAGGCCAGATCTAGGATCCGGTCCAATCTGGTTGTGGATTTAAACAGGATCCTCTCAAATGCCACTCGGTTTGGATGGGACGAACCCAAGTGAACCTGGGATGAACTTGAGGGAACCCATGCAAACCCGGTGATACCTGCTGCACTTTACTATTTTTTATTTTTATTTTTTAATTTGACTTTGACTTGGGCACCCTAGAACTGATTATTAACCCTAAAAGTCGCTTGTAAAACATATCAAACACCAAAACAAGTTCAATTTAAGCTCATTTCTATTGCTTAAAACAAATATCATTCCACGAGGTTGAACATTCATTTTTGCTTGTTATATCAACAAAGGGAGTTGACTATTGATCTTTAAAAGTTTTATAACAATTGCATTGTAGTTCCTACATATCAATAAGTGTCTGTTTGCTGGCAAGAAGATCATAGAAGGATATTTTAAAAGGTAAGTTTTTTTCTTTTTCCTCCATTTCTTTTTAACAAACATGGAACAGACTCTTTGCCTTTTTTTTTCTAAGTTTTTTTCATTCTTCTATGAATGTATCAAAAGAGATAGGTTGTATATATCTATTGTCCGTTATTAATTTTGAATGTATTGTTTATAAAATTTCTCGCAGTAGGATTCATAGTAACAGCTAGTTCCAGCTCCATAGCACAACCTAAATTCAAAACAGATCTGAGTTCCCTCTAGAAGTATGTTGATATGATACAACTGGTTCCAAGTGGTGAGATTTTATATTTGGATTTTCCAGGGATGTGATGTAAGATATTCAAATTCATATAGTCAAGTGAAAGCCCATTTATTTGAAATACTTGAGCAATGCATCAAAGCTTGCCCTAGAAAGCCCACTCCTAAAAGTGAAGAACCCACTAAAAACAAAAGATCAGTAGGACCTTTAGAAATTGCATTTTAAAATGAGACTCAAGACATTGCCAATTAGCACATAGCAAGATGCATTTATGCAAATGGGTTAGCTTTTAATGTTGTTTGCTCACCATGCTAGACAGAGATGGTGAAAAAAAATTAACAAGGCTCCAAATGGATACAAAGATCTGGGTCATGAGAATGTGTGTAGAACCTTGTTGGTAAAAGAGGTCAAGCTTGTAGAAGATTCATTTAAGCCCGTAAGGGAATCATAGGTACACACAATTATTGAGGAAAGATGAAAACAATGACCACACCACTATGTCTTCTTGCCTTTGCATTGAGTCCTAAATCTAGTGTTGCGATTTTTTCCCTGTCAACAAGGGTTTGCCTCATAAATATTTTGAAGTTGTTGAAAGGTACAAGACAGCATTTTGTAGACTCTTCCTTGATCCTTATTTGCAGGATCTAGTCATGAGTGAATTCGTTGATTTTGTACACACAAATGGTCAAAATATTGAGGCTCTTTTTTATAAGTTTAAGAAGAATGCTTACAATTAGTGGTACTTCCATGGCTAACAATTCCAACACCTACAACCCTTCACAATCTAAGTTTTATCACATGTTTAATAAATCTTGTTTCTTAGTCTTTAAAGTTTCAACTTTCACTTATAGTTTTTAATTTTATTTTATTTTTATAATGTATCTCTATCTCTTTATTTTGACTTAATTGGTTGCTAGTTAATCTGCATTTGAGAGAAATTGGAGCACATATTCTTTCATCCACTCAATAAAGCACAATAGGTTGCACTCAAAAAAAGTTGAGAGAAATTGGAGCACATATTCTTTCATCCACTCAATAAAGCAGAAGAGGTTGCACTCAAAAAAAGTGGAGAACTTAGTATATGTGCATTCCAACTTGCATTTTTGTAAAAACATGACAACAAGGGGACATAAAGTCATGGGATATCGAGCCAAAGCATACTGACTCAGATGCTTCCACTTCCCAACATATTGCACTTGAGGAGTCCAAAGGCCAGCACACTAATGGCACTAGCATTGTTTGTTGTTCACCTAATGTGAATGATGATGATGATATTGATGATTTAGAAAATCCATTTGATGATTGAACTTGATATTATTATTTTAATATTGAACTTGAAGTTTAAACGACGAATATTTTATAATATTTATCATTTATGTTTTAAATGACATTCAAGTTTATGGTGGTTTTGTTGTTTATAGGATGCTATCTGATATTATAATCTTAATTCATGCTTTTAGGATATACGATTTTAACATGTTTTTTGAATGGATGAACCCAAACCCAAAAAAAATTGTCAAATCCACAAACTCAAACCAGGATCTATATTAAAACCAACAACATAGACAAACAATAACAACCTTATAAATATGTTTAGTGAAACAAAACTGTTCTTGAGTTGAAATTTCCAGCGTCGTTTCAATTATTTCTTGCATTACCAGTCCAGCCCCTAAAGAGCCCGAGTTCCGGTCCAGCCCGGGTTCGAGGTCCAGATCTGGTCCCTTGCAAGTTCAATCAAAGTCCCGTTCATTGTCTATGGGTTCGTCACAGGCGAATTTGGGCCAACCCGAGGTGAGTTCTCCAATATTTTCCTCTGTTGCTGCAATAAACCCACAATTTTGCTCTAGAAATTGAGGAGTATTTTCTTTGCAGCTGTAACGAAGACTGGATAATGGATTCTATTGTGGTGAGTCTCAATATCCTACAAACCTACAAGAAATTGCTGTGGTTGAATCTATTTGCAGAAGTTGGTATCGCATAAGTTTTGATGTCGATCTTATAGGGCATTACATGAACATTAAATTTTAAAATATTGATATATTTAATTATTTTTATATATATAAATAATAAATATCAAAGCAGAAAAATTAATATTCATTATGTTAATTAATTTATTATTAATTTTAAATATGTATTTAAATAAAATATTGTATACGGTGAAAAATGATGATGAAAACTATTGCAAAACCACAAAGATTCAACCACAAACAATCTTAGTCCTACAATGAAAAATTCACCACACACCAATGAAGATACCTAAGAACATGCAAATCAACAAATCAAACAATAATACCATTCACATGCCAAGTAGGGTTCGATCTCCATCAATCTTGTTTGATATATTTGCTCTCAGATTTTGTATGTGCATAAGAGCTCAACAAAGAACGGATTGTGGTTGTGAAGTTGCTTGGTCGCAAGAAGGCTTAATAGGCGCATTAGTTAGAATTGTGAAAGGAGGAGAGTATCCTCTTATATAGAAGACACTTTAGAAAATGGAGGGATAAGATTAAGAGGTGAGAAGATAAATGGTCGGCTAGGATTAAAAGGTAGGTAAAAGAAATAATAAAATATGAAGAGGGTAGGTTGAGGAAAAATTAAGAGATGAATGACATGTGTCAAAGAGGAAAAAGCTAATGAATTAATTAAATAAATTAATAGAAGACTTAGGATAAAATAATTAAATAAAATAAAATATTTATTTAATTAAACAGGACAATTTTAGGTGTCTACAAATATTAATAGTACTATTAATTAAAAAAGATTAAGAGTTATGTAAATTATTTTTTAACATTACTTTTAATATTTTTACTATTTTAAATATTTTATAAAACAAATATTAATAAGATTTATTAAAAGATTAATAGTTATGTAAATTATTTTTTAATATTAACTTTAATATTTTACCATATTATATATTATAACTAACTTTATTAAATATTGTATAAAGCTTATAAATATTATTATACATTTTGAGGCTGTAAATATATATATATATTGTTTATTTTTATATGTTTTTGTATCAACAAACCCAGCCCCCCCAAAAATTGACTGAATTGAACCTGAACCCGAACCTGAACCAATACCAGGACCAGTAACTTGGATAATATCTAATACCTTTACAAGTTTGATCAGTTTTAACTTACGTAATTACAAATCAAGTATAAAGGTTATCAAATGAATGGCTTTGTTACTTGGCCATGAAGGACAGCATTGTAGAAGTGATTTATAGAATATAATAAAACAAAGTTAGAATCTACGATTAAAATGACAATTGCCACACGTTCAAGTCATCAACGGCATTGCTTCCTGCATGGTTGGCAGCAATCTAGCTCCGACATTCAGAGATATTAAAAGGTCTTCTTCAACCGATACTTCTAGCATGAATGGGAAAAGTTCTTCTTCAACTGATATTTCAGGCACGAATGGAATATTCAGTCCATACACGAGGTTTTTAATGGGTATAATGAAGATCAATATGATCGTGCTGTTGGTATGTTATTTTATTCATACAAGATATAATCAATGGAGCTAGTTATCCTCAATAATGAGAAGAAAAGAAAACATCTATGCAAATAGTGGTAAATGATGCAAGACTTTTTTAACGGGAGTAATTTTGCACAACCTATTTGGACAAGTAGAATACGAAATTTATATAAAAATATGTGGTTAGATACAAAATAGATGACTACGGAAAGGGTGATCTATTGGTGTGTGTTTAAGGTTGTACACAACTCTCTTTCTTTATTAAAAACTCGTCAGTAGCAAGTAAATTTTAAGATTAAGTATATTTTTGGATCGCAGCTTAGCCAGTGCACCATATTTTGGGCATTAGACCCCCCTTGCAGGTTCAAATCCATTGAAGAGGAGTCGACCAATCTGTCTAGGCGAGAAGCATTTCCACTAGATAAAAAATTTCATATCTTCTTAATATGCAATATTTTAACAATGCTAACAAACTATTTGTTTTAGACAAAAAAAATTAATTTGTAGAACAAAGTATTTCTAAATCCATTAATAGTTGTGTGATACTTGTGAGTCTATGACCATTTCTAAATGAAAGAAACGAAAGCTTATGATAAAATAGTAACACACAAGTACTCAAATGATAATAACACACCCTATTTTTTATATTGTGAAATTTGGCACTCATATTATTAATACATCATAAGGGTATAGACAAATGATGGATTGAAAAAAATCCTCATGGCACTTTATTTGTGACTACTTCAATGCTGTCATTATTTGCCTTCACCCTGATGATGCATCAGTATGAACCAAAATGTCAATGTAAACAATACATATCAGAAAAAATGATATCTCTTAGCACTTTATTTGTGATTGCTCTCCAACCCCGTTATAATTTGCTTCCACCCTGATGATGGATCAGGGAGTGTGATCTGAAATATCTTTGTAAACAAAACATAGACAGTGTTCACAGAAAATCTTCCTATCAATCTAATGGATGATAAAAATATCATGTATACTACTCATATTTGCTTGGTCAGAAATCCTTTGGTTGCACACACACACATATTGGTATGTCAAATGTCAATTGTCTATGATTATCTAGACTCTAGAGACTGGTACCAACTGATTTAATAGCCTTTGTGTTCCACAACTTTAATTATTCACTTGATAGGGTTATATATAATCACACCGCACATCTATGCATGCTTGTGTTTCATCGTGAGCATATATTAATAGATGCCCATCATTTTGTATGTGTGTTCTAGTGAAAAGGATGCAAATGTGTCCACATGCATTTTCTGTCTTCTCAGCCTTTAAGTTTTTAACATAATGTAGAATCATTCTTGGAACCAGTCTAGAAAGCTGAGACTCAGGAGACTAAGAATAATTCACAGTTCACTATTACATGACCCACTCAATTTAATTTAACAATTCTGTAAATATAAACCTACTAGCCATGTGGCCTGAGGCATTAACACATGAATTGAATCCTGTGGGAGAGAAAAAAATAGGAAATCCAAAATTACACAAGGCATATAGCATATCAATTAGTTACTTAAAAATCTCTGGGCTTGTTTCAGTGTAATTCACCCTTTGGCTGACAATTTATCATTCCAAAATATGCTGAAATTAGGTATGGCATGAGTGCAATTTTTTCTATAAGTTGCAGCTACCCACCCTTCAAACTGTTATGTTTGCTTTAAATTTTTTAAATGACTATGTTTGCTTTAAATTTTTAATTTGATATGTATCTACAAGAAAAATTCTAATAGTGCAAGTAGAAACTAATAGTACTGGCAGTGAAACTAATACAAAAAACTGTGCATCTCACAGAACTTCACTTTGAATTGCACCAAAACGTGATAATTTCCAGTTTATTACTTTGTAGCCTTATGCTTTTAGTGAAGTAATGTAATAAACTTGGCTCTATCAATATAAAACAGTAGCTTATATGTAATGCTATTGAAAATTTAAAATATCTCACGGTTCTTAAAATAGAATGTTAAAGTTATAGTGACAACCTTGGTGATTGCTGATATCGTATAACCTGGTTGTGTCTTCTTCAAAAGAAGCTCTTTTGCAACATCATCTGGCAAATCAAAGACTGCTCCTTCAACCTACAAAGATCATTATCAATAGATCAATATACAAAGATCAATACTAATAGTTTCAGCACTCCACTCTTGGACAGAAGCATAATATATAACTTAAAAAATATTCCCTTTAAAGAGACGGTAAGTGCTGAGTATAATTGCAAAAATGACAAAATACGATGCAACCGAGTTTCAATATAAAAAATATGTGATGTTGCTATATGATAGATACATATGAAGAAGAATCCCAACGAGTTAAATGATAAGAACTAGAAAACTAGATTTGTCTATGGACAATTTAAAAATAAAAAATAAAATGGACCATGTACGGTTGCAGTAATGAGAATTCACTGTAGAGGTAGACAAAAAAGAACACACAAAAAATGATACAAACAGAATATTCATTCACAGCATATACAGAAAACATTATAAATTCTATCCATTAAACTGATCTTGGGACATTATACTCACATCTCTATCACTGATCAATTTAATCTTCCCGACTTGACCGGCAGATGGAGGCCATATTTCAGATAAGATACCCATAACGGTTCTTGCAGACATCATTCGTCCTCCATTCAACATTGAAGATTCTTTAGTCATTTGCAAGGTTGTCCATCCCTGAACAGAAAGAATAAAAGTAAAAATACAAATAGAGGCACTGCCTTGTGACTTCCTAAACTGTAAAAGGCCATTTATTTATCAAAATAAATTGTTATCAATTGCATATTTATGATGTGCAGGAAATAACTGAATTTAGCTATGTTATCCCTAAGTGCCTTGTAATAAAGGATCTGGTAAAAATCATAATGTTTTTAATTCTCTCTCTTATAAATAAGATGAAGAGCTTCACTTCGTGTCTCCAAAAATACAGAATTACAAACCCACTTGAATTACTAATAATATAGGGATAAGAATGATATGTATTTGATTTCAAGCTTGGGAGAAATAAATGATCAAGCCAATTGATGGGGCTAAAATTTAGGTGTTACTTTGGTGAAGGAAATGGAGACCAAGAACCAAGAATGCACATTGTTGGATTTCCCAAAAAAGGCCTACTGTACCTTTTGTAATTGTGTAGGGCAATAAAATATACAGATCTTAATTTTAATTTGATACTATGTATCTTTGTGTAACTAAGCATCCTTTGTGCTGCAGCCTCTACCCATGCAAATTTGATATTCTATAAGGGTATTCTATCTTCTATTGATTCAAACTGTGCTCACAACTAAATAAATTGACTTTTTAAGTTAAAATCAATATGTAGCAGGAAAACATGCAACATATCTCCCTCGGTGACTTCAAACTTGGATTGATAAACAGTGAAGGCTTAAGTGAATGCTTTTGCCATATCCCAATTGTCATCTGTATTAATCCAGTATGTGCTAACTTATTAAACTCAATAGTGATTGATCCACCTTACTTCACCTCATACCCCATTTACCTCCAATGTCTTTATGAATCTTCAAATGGGATACTGTATGTTCAATCACTTCAACCCAACCTGATTACGAAAAAAAATTGGCTAATAATACAATAGAAGACTACTATGCACTCTGTAATTAGATAATAATTTCCAGATATTCATGGCACACATGTAGACCAAGTGAGATACCTCTTCATGACTGATGAGAGAGCGAGAAGCTGGAGGTTGACTAAAGCCACTTAAGCGGGCCAATGCAGCTGCAAGAGCGTTTATTCCTTTTTCTTCCATTAATTTGTTTGCAGTTGGAATGAAAATTTCTATCAATTGTGGATGTACTCTCCCAATATCATAGACAACCTGATGTGCTGATGATTCTAAAACATCTTGTACCAAGGGGGCTCCAATAAGCTCAAATTTGCAGCCAACATCATGTTCAAGAGATCGCAGAGTTCTTTTTTGGTTGCTTGTGTACATCAAAATTGCATTGCCTTCTTTTCCAGCACGCCCTGTACGACCAGAGCGATGCACAAAAGTTTCTGGGCCATTTGGGAGTTCATAGTGTATAATCTGAAATAAAACCAATTTAGCATAAATATCCACAATGCATTAGGTAATACACACATCAGTTTCAAAATGACTACAACCTAGGAACTACTAGACCTTTGTAGTTTCTGTAAAGAAATCACAGGACGTAAGCAATGTATTGTAACAACTCAAAATTTCTGACAGTTAATAATAATATCAGAATAGGCTAAATTAAGGAATAAATAAAAACCAAAAATACTAAAAGGCTGTTCCTGAAAAGAACAGTTTAGCTCTATAATTTTAGAGAAAGAAAATGATCCAAGTCCAACAAGCATATAATGAATATAATCATGTTTTTGTGATCAACTCTTACTACCACCCCTCTTCAATTACATGAACAAATACTACTGATTTCTGTTAAACTTGTGACATAATTTCAGTGATGTCATGTTACCCTTATTTAATGTTCATCTACAGACCTTAAAGTTAAATTTCAACTATTTTATAAGTAACCAATACTTATTATCTATCTAAATGTATATTACATATGTTTCCTTGTAGCCAAATGTCTCAGCTTCAAACAAAGTATGACAGATTTGTCAGAATGCTTAGCCATCTTAATGAAGCTTATGCCACGAAGGAGTAATAATGCAAGAATATAGAGGGATGAGGGAAAAATATACAAACCAAAACATCAGCCAACCTTGATGACACTTGAGTGTTCTGTGTACAATGATTAATAGCTCAATAATGTCAAAACACAAGAAACAGTAGAGGCATAGTGTTGATAGTAACACGCCCAATTTCTTCGAGGTCAGTGCAACTAGCTTTTCTTTGAATAATTTGTCTCTAAAATCTCTGTATTCTCAGGTCTCTATGGGTGTTATTTTTCCTGACTAAAGTCTTTGCTTTTAGCAAATTAAACCGGCTATTGTGCTTGGCAATGTTGTTATTTGAAATGTGCTCATTCCAAGAATATTTGTGTGAAATAGATTCTTTTTAACTCACAAGGTTTTCTAAATTCGGCATATTCTTTACCTTATCCAATCTTCTGAGTAAACAAGGTCTCTCCATGTGCATCACTCATTTACTCAGGCCTTGGATGTTTTACCTCTTAATCTTTCTTTGTCCCAATTGTCTTCTGAGTCCCAAGTTTGCAAAATTGTGACATGTTTACCTAACAATTAATTGGGTTTTGCTTTTATTTCTTTATCAGTTCCATCAATTGTGGTAAGCCTCAACTTATATATTTTATCTTGAGTGATAACCTTTAGTCTCTGTGCTTTTAAACTTCTTTACTCAGAATTTTCTTGTTTATGGATGAAAACGTGTTGTTTCACAATCCTCTAAAACTCTAATTAACCAAGGCTTCTCCATGTATCATCCTCTTGGTCCATTAGCCTCTCAAGGAGTTGTAATTCTTGGTTTGTTTTGATTACATGTCTTTCATATTTTTTTCTTGAGCCAACGAGACATTGCCAACTTTTGTAATATCATTGATTAGATTTGTAAAATTGTAATAAACTTATTTTGCAATAAAGACACACACCACCATCTTCTCTTCTCGGGTATTTCAAGTTTTGTGCCCAAGTAATATTAAGTTCTGATAATCGAGAGCCCAAGGTCTATACATGTCTCCTTTTCAAGATATATGAATGAGGTATCAAGTTTAATTTTGTTTTGGAAAGTAGTTTGCTTTTTCTTCCAAATCTCCAAGTCAACAAGGTGGATACAGATGTCCCAGTATTAAATGACTATAATAGATTATAACAGAACATGGATCTTTTAATGCTTTAAGCAATTCATTCAAACCTTGGAGTGATGAGGTATTCGATATGGCTAGCCCTGCATTTGAGAAAAATGCACGAATGAGGTCCTATTAAGAGCACTGGAGAAAAATGATTTCTTTGATTCAACATATGATTTTAACAATAGTCATTCAGAACTTGTGAAGCATTCAAAGAGTTGTTCCTAAGAAGTTTCTCAATCCTTCAAATCTCAAAAATTTGTAAGCTTGCAAGATTTGAAGTTTCTACTAACCAAGAATTCAAGAATACCACTTTCACACCAGTTCTCCTAGGAGTGTTTGAGGACTCTCCAAAACTCTCCAGACTCCCAAGTCCTATCTCTAACCGAGTCCACTTGCCATTGACTCTTGAGGCGAGTACAGAAGAGTTCTAGGGAGTACTCGTCCAAGTCTCCCCAAGACTCTCCAAGTCTGAGACTCGGACTCCCGAATCTTGGGCATGGACTCTCAGGTCCACTTGGGTGTTGCTAGGGAGGTAAAAAAAACACATTAAAAAGTGACTTTTCCTTCACTTTTTTGGTCCAATCTTGACCAAAAGAGGGCTGAACACCAAAATAGGAAAGGAGAGGAGAAGAGGAGCATTTGAGATCCAAAAAAACAATGTTGAAGAAACAATTCATCATCATTTTTATACTGTAGCACCTTTTAGTTCAACGCCTGACAAATTCAGTTACATTAGAAGGGGAAAGAGGAAGATGTAGATTATATTTGGTTGTTTTTCTCATTTTGACATATGATTATATGCAAACATTTATAGATTTATGATGCTGTTATACATTTAAGGTTTGAAACTATGAGTATGAATTATGACATTTCAAATATTGACTGTTTGAAAATCATATGACGTGTAATGTTTGAATTATGACAAATTCATAGTCAAATTGAGCTTTCATGTTCTCTAAATGAATTAGTTTCTTTTTTTATGGTAAAACTACTGTTTTCTTTTTTGCTGAGTCCTAGCCAAGTTTTTTTGCCGAGTTTGCGCCAAGTCCCAAGTCCGAGTCCTACTTTGGGCTGCTGAGCCCGTGCTGAGTCTGACTTTTCAAACTTTGAATTAATAACTTGTACGCTAGTTTCAAGATGCAATGACAACTCCAAATGATGTTAGGCAAGAGATAATAGAACAAGCAGTTCAAGCAGTAAATTCATAAAATCATTTTTGCATTGTATGGCCACTATACCAGAGGTATTTCCTTGCCCAAATAACATTAAGAATATGTGCAAAGCATGCGAAAAATAAGTAATTAGTTCTCCAAGCTGCATGATTAGTAATATCTAGTTCTAAAAATAAAACTATATTTTAATTATTAATGCATGATTAAGAACTCAGAAATAATTTCTACTTAATTAATTTTTATTTTTTTAAATTAAATTACAAATTTGTTAAAGATTTACTTTTTTTTTTTTTTAAATAATTAATTATTAGACCCTCGCATGTCGTCTATATTTTTAGTACATAAGTTTACTCAAACATTGTATTTTTGCATGCCTTGATCATTCATTTAAATTTATTAACTAATATTTTAATTAATTTCTTGAATTAATCTCATAATTTATTTAAATTAGTCCTCTAATTTTAGTATTTATAAGATATTATATCTTAAATAGCTTTTATATATTTTATAATTTAATTATCAAATATATTTTTAATTACTCAGATAATTAATTTATTTACTCTCTTTTAAATAATTATATTATAATTAATTTCTAGCTCGATTGTAATATTAAATACTTGTATATTTAATTATTTATCCTTAATATTATTTTCTTTTTATTTTAATTATTTTATTTTATTTTATCAATTTATATTAGACTCCCTAATTTAATTTACTAATTGCTTATCTAATTGGGTACTTTGCACAGGGTTCCAATACTTAGGTTGCTACTGGCGAGCTAGAAAAACCCCTCCTCAATCATATGATATTTAATGATGTTAATATTTTGCTAGATTTTTATGTAATGCAATCTGACGAATTATTTTGTCAAGTATAAGTTGCAGGGTAATGACAAGGTTGCCAAATCCCAATTTGAGATATAATGATCATGTTAAACAAAAACAAAATATAAAGAAAGGAAGGGCATTTATGAGGTTCTCATAAAATTTGGCATGAGTCTCAAAAACTTACAAAAATAAGCAAGATATTTATCATCATTCCATGAGAGCATTAATCCCAGTAATTAAGGGCACAATGATTCTGATGAATAGTTTGTACAAGGCTTCTAGTACTTGCTCATGTGAATAGAAACTGGATCTTCTTATTATCCATGATATCAATAGTAGTAGTGCTCAACAGATAAGAAATTGTTGCTTACAATCTTGAGAAACAATTTCATGATGCTAAATGGGGAAGCATTTTTTAGGAGTATTTGATTTGTTGTATAATCACATATACCAAAGTCACTATAATAAAAATTGCAGCAATTTTCTGCCAATTGTATATGAAGCTAAGCATGCAACACAAATGCCAAGAATTCCCCTAAAGCTTAAGGATGACATCAAAAAGATCGTGAGTTTGTTTCCTTAAAAATATTTTACTGTGATAAGAATTGAGAAGCAAAGAACTTGAATTTATCCCAAAGCTTCCTCTGGTTTTGGTTGATCACATTTTCTGCACTTTTCCAGCTCTTCAAGCAAAAGCAAAGAAATGTTGGCATATAATATTCCACAAGTTAAATGTAGGCAACGGCAAATTCAAGGGAGGATAAGAAATTGTTTGAAATCTTATGGGGAGTAAAATTAACATAATGGGCATTCATCAATCCCTATGGATACCTATAATGCTGTGTTACATAAGGTCATGTCCCCGGAACTCAAATGACATACTGGTCCCAATGGCATTTCGAGTAAAGCGGGATGGCAGGGGATGTCCCCTAGCCATCCCCATGAATCTTCAACTCTTCAAAATGTTTCCAAAATGTGTTGCAGAAATAGGAAATGTTACAGGGACATGTGGCCATCCCCAATACAGCCAGGACCAACTTAGACATCCCTCAACTGTCCTGGGAACTGGCAGATGCCCCCAACAGCAAAGCATTTTTTTATAATGTTTAAAAACAATTCATTCAGAACATTAAAAAAGACTATAGTAGGTATAAGTTTTCCACAGTCCATATTGTGAGAGTTGCTTCTGGATTAGCTGTGTATGTGTTCCTGATCAACATTTTGGATCACACTCAGTGATTAGAAAAGGCTTTTAAATATATCATGACAGCAATGACAGCAACAACAGTAATATAATGGCAATACATATATCATGATTCAGATTCTTAGGTTAGCTAACGATATAAATTATATAACAGTTAACACTAGCAGCAATAATTTGAATTTCTGTCCAGGGGGTTGTGTTCCATTGGTTAAAGCATTGAGTTCTCATTGTAGAGATCAAAGTTCAAATCCCAAAGGGACATCTAATATGGAATTCAAAGTTGCGACTCTTAGTCTTCCATAGTTGGCTTCTAAGTTGTTTTTAATTAGTGGATTCTAATTTGTGACTCTTGGTCTTCCATAGGTTGATTCTAGTGTGGTTGCTTCGAAATGAGCTAATGGTGGTTTCTAATAAGTGGATTCTAATTTGTGACTCTTGGTCTTGCATAGGTTGATTCTAGTGTGGTTGCTCGAAATGAGCTAATGGTGGTTTCTAATAAGTGGATTCTAATTTGTGACTCTTGGTCTTCCACAGGTTGATTCTAGTGTGGTTGCTCGAAATGAGCTTTAGTATTAGTGTCATGGTTGTGGTTGCTCGATATGAGAAAATATTAGTGTCATGTAATGGTCTCAAGTTGATGCTCCTATGAGCAAAATATTTGTAAACGATCTGAAATATAAAAAAAAGAATAATTTGAATTTCTGATTTCATTGTTAAAATGTCTCAAAAACCAAAATTCTTGATATCGTATAAGAGTCACTTATTTTTGTCAGTTGCTAAAGAGATTAGAAGGGCATTGGCCATGGTCTGGTACAGAGTGGTATTGTGTGAGAAGTGCAGACAAACAATTTATTTTTGGGAATGTGGTTGGCATGCAGGCTTCTGCAAACATCATCCAAAATCATTTTAACACTGTCATGTTATATTGCTGCTATTACACTGCTGTCCATTCTCTCATTCTCTGTGTATATATATAGGGAACGCTACGGAACATAGCTAATGCTGATAGTGATGACAAGGCAATTTCAGGATTGAGAGTAGCTGGTATTTGCCAGAAACCAGAAATCCCAGAGCACAACAACGAAGTATTGAGGAAGAAGCTGTACAGATTTTTTGCGAGTCCAATTCTCAAGGACAGTCTTAATCAAATGCTTACAGAAGAACTTGTGTTAAGACAGATAATTGGATTGGAGATGACCAGTTTGATACCTCCTACCTCTGCAGAGATATCAAGTCAAAAGATTTCCATATGTAAAACTTATTTCTTACCTGAGACTTTTTTAATTTCGGTTTAGTTCAGAATTTCGTTCAGATTCAAGACACCATGAGCTGTTACATCCTCAGAAACTCCCTGATTCTGTGGAAGCATCACATTTTATTTTTGCTTCATGGTTTGAACTTGTGCAATTAGAGATACAAATCCAAAGAAGCTGAATATGGTGTTATGTGAGAACCAGTGATGGAAATAAAGTACAATTAATAAGTTTAGAAAAATTACAATCCAAAAAGGGAGATGAGTGGCCACCGAGTGATTGTAAAAGCAGAGGAAGGGTGTTAGATGTCTTCCAAGAAGAAGCAGAGTTGAACTAGGTTCAGTGGTAAAATCAATGGGTAAGTATGCACAAAAATGATTTTGTGAGAAAGCCCAAGAAGAGAAAAGGTTGGAAGAAAAATTGAAGTAAATTCAAAAGCAGGTTTAAGTGATGAAACTATCCTGAGTTCAACTCCTATAGATGTACAAATGGGTCACAACAAATGTTTACTATTTTTTCTTCTTTTACATTTATTTATTTCTTATCAAGAAGTTGCTACCATGGGGGTAGCTCCTTTATAACATAGCAGGCAGAAAGAAAAGAAGCTTCAAAGTTCAAACCCAAGAGAACAAGAGCATAATGCAAAGATAGAACATAAGGATTTTGAAAAATAGAGAAAGGATCCCCAATGAATGGAAAGCCAAGAAGATCAAAGGAAAACTTCCCCACATATACCTAGGAGGAAACAAAAGGTTTTTTCACCCTGAGGCTAACGACCTTTCTTGTTTTATTTCCGTTTGCTCCTTGTTAGCAAAGCATCCATTGTCCATTGCTTGCCCTCTTCTAATGACTCCCAAGCTTCCATTCTTAGTTTTCCCACTTCAATTATTATGCCATGCCTTTTGCTAGAAGAGCCAATATTTGGTTCCAAAATCAAGCTAGCAGTCTAAGAAATAGTCTGAACATCAATAGTGCCCATCTCATTGTCATCCTTTTTGGCCTTTTCATCAAGCATCTACAGGATATTTTCCTCTTCTTCTATGGTTTGTTCCGATCCACACTGACAACTGATAGCATACTCCAATTATTCTTTTGCAGGGGATGAGTCAATCCCAATAGTTGCTCCCAATAAGAGGAGGGCTAGGGCTGAACCATGAGTTTCCCATGATTGTGCCATACGAATTCCATCTCAAGTCTTTCTACACCCATTTCTTTAGGTTTATAGATCTAAAAGCAGGGGTAAGTTTGGTTTTACATGCTAGAATTTTGTGTCCAAACTGATTACACCTGGAACAATGTTTCGGAAAGCCCTAAAAATTGACACAAACTGATTGCACCTGAAACAACATTTTGGAAGGTCCTCAAAATTCAAAGACTGTCCAAGTGCCCTAAGAAGAGTGAATTTTAATTGTGAGATGAATTTTGAGATATTGATCATAGTGCACGCTCTCGCATATCTTCTTGAAGAATCATGTTTATTTTAATGAACTCTCCCACATCACTGATCAAAGTTTGAATGAGTCCAAGGTCTCCCATCACCAATGTTAAATTATAATTACACAGCCAACAAGGAGAAATAGATACGATCTCCCAGATCAAATCAAAAAAGGGGCCCATTGAGTCATAAACATCCCCAATTTCCCATAAAACCACAGGCCATGATCCAAAACAAACCTGCAGTCACAGATGACCAAAAGGTGACAAGGAAAAAGCCATGGTCTAGCAGCTCCACATATGGAGTTTCCAAATTGCACCAATTCTTGTTAGTCCAAGATAAAAAATCAATCAAAGATGGTCACTTCCTTAAAGTCTGAAAACCAGAGATCTAGTTCCGATACTGTCACACATAGCATTGACACAATAGCCCAGGATGTGCTAGTCAATTGGTTCATCATTGAGGAGCACTGCTGTGTCCCCTAAATGAAGAACTAAGGATTTGGTATGCTGCATCAAAGGTTCAGCAAAGCTCTTCCCATTCAGATTGTTTGGAGGAAGGAAGATCAAACTACAAGCATGGGGAAAACACTAGGTTAAGATTTCAAAATGCTAGATTTGCAGAAGTCATTACAGTTGTGTGCAGTTGTGTTTGTTAGCCCCACAGAAATATCCAGCAAGTTGGGTGTTACATTATCCAATGTCATTTAGTAGCCTACCACTACCACATCCTACACATTTGTTGTTCCTAATCTCCCACTTTTTTCACCATTACATGCACTTCATGCCCTGATTGTCTTATCCCGCTCCTTTGCTACTACACTCCTGCTCCAGTCCTACTCACTGCTCCTTCACTCCATCTCTGATAGTAATAATCTATGACTAATTCCTTCTTTTGCATATTTGTTTGAGTTAAACTCAGGGTATTCAATCAAAATTTCAAGTTTTCTTCAAGAATCAATGCAATTGAAAAAACAGTACTCCATTAACAAAGGAATCTGTGAATGCAAATATTCCCCTGCTCTTCGAAGCTGAAGTGGAGGCAATCAAACTATCAATAAGAGGATATAAAAGTAAAATTGAGGTATCTAAGAAAATTCTGAATATGTGATTAAAGTGTTACAAAAAAAATTGATTAAGGTCAGAACATTGTTTACAGAAGTGGGATTCTCTGTCACAAAATGATCTAACAGAAATTGGTTATCAGAGGCAGAATTAACATTTTGGTTTGGGTGTTTATGGCATATTCAAGAAACATATGGTACACGTGCTGCAGAAAACCAGTAAGGCGATGCAAGAAATTCGTTATCATTTCAGCAAAAAGAGTTGCAAGGATTCAAGTTTTTTTTAGGTAATTACCAAAGTTATCCAAGAGAATCAACAAGATTTAATTGTTAAGGATATAGCTTCATTCGGATGGAAGCAAGTATTATATATATATATATATATATATATATATATATATATATATATATATATTAATTGACATGTTTAAGAATTACTAAAAGCGGAATAATTCTGATACTTATCGGGGTCGAAATAGTTAGTAAGCCGAGCATCATCGTTATTGTTAATAGCGGTGAACATTGTACGAAGGGTCATGTCCCCGTAGGGTCATGACTCTACGTGGCATAAGCCACGTAGAAGTCATGCCCCTACGTGGACATGACTCTCCATCATTTTATTTATAACCATCGACACTTGCTGTGAATTGATTCCAATAAGCGTGGCAGTTTCAAGAAGCAGCAAGCTGTCGATATCATCATAGAAGTTTAATAATTAGAGTTATATATATATACACATCGGAGGTAAAACATATTCATTGCAGTGATCTTATTAAAGTTTGTCCTCACTACATACTACCAGACTATTGTATTCTCTATCTCTGATTTAAATTCCTTAACATAGTATCAGAGCCAGGTTGCTAGAGAAATAATAAAATAGTGACACCTCTTTTCTAAAAAATTCAGACTTGCACTCAGAATCAAAGGAAAGACAATCATGGTGAACAGTGTTAGAGTGGAGGATAGACTCGAAGGCACATCCAACTTCGTCTCATGGAGAATTCGAATAACAGCAATTCTTCAAGAACTCAAACTAGATGCATACATAGAAGAAGATACTAAGATGCCCGAAGACGATCCAGAGAAAACAACTTGGAAAAGACCCAACAAGGCTAAGAAAATCAATCTTCCTCTATTTTTCTTAGCCTTATCAAGCGAACTAAACTCAAACAAACATATGTGGATAATCGACAGTGGAGCATCTCGACACATAACCAGATTTAGAGATCAATTCAAAACCTTTGAAGGCCACTCAACTGAAGAAGTTACAATAGGAGACAATTCTACCTATCCAATGAAAGGAATTGGGACCTGCTCAATTCAATTAAGAACAGGAGTTACATTACAATTGAAAGATGTTCTCTTTGTACCAGGTATCAAAAGGAATTTGGTCTCTATTTCAGGACTAGCTGATCAAGGATATCGTGTCACCTTCCATGAAGATAAAGTCTTACTCTGGCCTAAAAACTCTAACATAAAGAATGTTATTCCTATAGGCTCTAGAGATGGTAGTTTATACAAATTATGTAATACTCAAAAACAAGCACTAAATCATGAAGTATCAAACTCTAATGAAATTTGGCATAGAAGATTAGGACATCTTCGATTTAGTGCCCTACCTTCTATAGGAAAAATTACCACAGGATTACCCAATCTAAAATCTGATCATGTTGGAACTTGTAAAGGATGTGCTCTAGGGAAGAACTCAAAAGGGTCCTTTCCCTCAAGTGAACACAAATCAAAAGTTGTACTAGAACTTGTCCACACTGATTTGTGTGGTCCAATGTCATTACCATCACTAGGGGGATTCTTGTATTACGTGATATTTGTTGATGATTACTCTAGGAAAACTTGGATCTATTTCATAAAACTCAAAGAATCAAATGAAGTGTTATCGAAATTTAAAGAATTTAAGGCCCTAGTGGAAAATCAAACTGGGAAGAAAATAAAAACTCTAAGATCAAAAAATGGGGGTGAATATATCTCCGAAAATTTTAAAGAATTTTGCATTTTTGTTGGGATTAAGAGGGATTGTACCTTATAATCCTCAATAAAATGGAGTTGCAAAAAGAAAAAACAGAACCATCATTGAAGCTACTAAAGCCATGATGCACGATCAAAATCTACATATCTCATTTTGGGTTGAAGCCTCAAATACAGCTGTGTACATTCGAAACAAATGCCCTCATTCAATCCTAGAGAATATAACACCTGAAGAAGCCTTTACAGGAAATAAACTAGATTTAAGCCATCTAAGAATCTTTGGTTGTCACGTGTATATTCACGTTCCTAAAGAAAAGAGAACCAATCTAGAACCCTCCGGGAAGACAGGCATATTTGTTGGCTACAGTAAAACCACTAAAGGATACATAGTCTACATTCCAGGACGAAGATCTATTGAAATCAGTAGAGATGTCAAATTTGAAGAAGATGTTGCTTATAAACTATCTCTAAGTGCAGAAGATGATCTAACCACAGAATCAGATAAAAATCCTACAACTGAAAATCAGAGGGAGAATAGCATAGAAAATCATGAGCTTCAATCACCTAATTTCGAGAATGCTGAAAATCCTAACAAGAAGAAAAGACCACTATGGGCAAGAAAGATGATTGAAGAAAATAATGTGGAACCCAATGAAATCTTCAAAGAGAATAAGAAAACAAGAAGTCAATCATGCTATGTTGCACTCATGACGGAAACTTACAAAATTTGAACCATCAAATGTTGAAGAGGCCTTAACATGTCAAGCTTGGAAAGATGCAATGATTGAGGAATATCAATCTATCTTAAAAAATGATGTCTGTGACATTGTACCTGGACCAAAAGACAAATCAGTTGTCTCATCAAAGTGGTTGTTCAAAATCAAATATGCACCAGATGGTAGTGTTGAAAAACACAAAGCCAGATTAGTTGCCAGGGGGTTCTCTCAAAAGGCTGGAATTGATTACGAAGAGACATTTGCTCCAATTGCCCGATATACTTCTATAAGAACCATCATTGCCATTGCAGCTTCCAAAGGGTGGAAGATACACCAAATGGACGTGAAGACCGCATTTTTGAATGGTGTTATTGAGGAAGAAGTACATATAGAACAACCTGAAGGATTTGCTACACATGATAGAAATCTCTATGTGCGTAGACTAAAAAAAGCTCTCTACGGCCTTAAGCAAGCTCCCAGGGCATGGTACGGAAAGATAGATAGTTATCTCTCCAAACTAGGATATTCCAAAAATGAAGCAGACTCCAACATATACTTCAAAATATCGAATGGTGACATGTTAATACTTGTTCTCTATGTTGATGACTTGTTGATAACAGGAGAAGATCATCTCATTGCAAAATACAAACAAGATCTTGTGGCTGAATTCGATATGAAGGATCTAGGTCTACTGCACTATTTTCTGGGCCTAGAAGTATGGCAAAAAGAGAATTACATTTTCCTAAATCAAGGAAAATACACCACTGATATCCTGACCAGATTTGGTATGATAGATTGTAAGCCTCTATCCATCCCAATGGAAACAAATCTTCATAAGCTCAAAAGTGAAGCAGTAGATTCAGAACCTACAGATCCTACATACTATAGACAAATTATTGGATCTCTTATGTACCTGGTAAACACTCGCCCTGATATTTGTTACGCTACCAATGTGTTAAGTCATTTCACGTGCGAACCTAAGAAGATTCACCTAATGGCTGCTAAGCATATTCTGAGATACTTGCGTGGCACTATTGGACTTGGCCTGAAGTATAAAAACGTTGAGATACAACTCCAAGGGTGTTTTGATTCCGACTGGGCAGGAAGTTCCATTGATCGTAAAAGTACAACGGGGTGTTGCTTTAGTCTTGGATCAGCTATGATATCCTGGTTTAGCAGAAAACAGTCAGCAGTTGCTCAGAGTTCCACTGAAGCCGAATATATGGCTGCCTCCATGGGAGCACGCGAGGCAGTATGGTTAAGGAAATTACTAGTTGGACTATTTGGGAAGCCTCTAAACCCCACTGTGATTCACTATGATAATCAAAGCTGCATCAAAATTTCTATAAATCCATTTTTTCACAATCGATCCAAGCATATAGAAATCCCATGCCATTACATAAGAGATATGGTAGACAGATATGTCATCAAATTGACCTACATCAGCATTGAAGAGCAAAGTGTCGACATATTAACCAAACCTCTCGCAAAGTTGAAAGTGGAGTACTTTAGAGGTAAACTTGGTATGACTAAATTATAATTGAAATTTCTGATATTAATCTTAATCATATGTAATTGATATATTCATGAATATCTTGAATGCAATATTGCATGTATGTGTTATGTCATGGAAGGTGACGATCTTTCATGTGATGTAAGTGTAAGATCGCTATTGTAAGGTGACGACTTTCACAATAGCCTGATTTGTTATCAAGATTGACTACATTAAGTTGCTGTCCCGGAATGTGCCAGAAATCTTGATACTAAAATTGCTATGATGAGTTATTGAATTGTTATCATTAAATGATTGTTCCGAAATATGTCGGAAATTATGATAACAATCATATCATGATTGACTACATTAATTTGTTGTCCCAAAATGTGTCGGATATCATGATACTGAAATTATTTCACCTGTGATAATGACAATGTTACAATTGTCACTAGAATCAAGGTCGTAATCTAATAAGACTTCAAGTAGTTGTTGTCCCAGTGTGCTGGATATCAGATAACCCATATCTCTCTGAGATATGAAGTATTTCACTAGTAAGTGTTACTGAGTGAATGATCATGTCAAATGAATGTGTATATCTAGAATTTTGCTCCTTAAGACTTAATTATAAAATTCAATCCTCTTTTGCTAAGAGGGAGTGTTAAGGATATAGCTTCATTCGGATTGAAGCAAGTATTATATACATACATACATACATACATTATATATATATATATATATATATATATATAGATTCATTATTTTATATATTAATTGACATGTTTAAGAATTTCTGAAAGTGGAATAATTCCAATACTTATCGGTGTCGAAATAGTTAGTAAGCCGAGCATCATCGTTATTGTTAATAGCGGTGAACATTGGACGAAGGGTCATGTCCCCGTAGGGTCATGACTCTACGTGGCATAAGCCACGTAGAAGTCATGCCCCTACGTGGACATGACTCTCCATCATTTTATTTATAACCATCAACACTTGTTGTGAATTGATACCAATAACCGTGGCAGTTTCAAGAACCAGCAAGCTGTCGATATCATCATAGAAGTTTAATAGTTAGAGTTATATATATATACGCATCGGATGTAAAACATATTCATTGCAGTGATCTTATTAAAGTCTGACCTCACTACATACTACCAGACTATTGTATTCTCTATCTCTGATTTAAATTCCTTAACATTAATACCTAAGGGGTAGAATCTAAAGATGCAATCAATTATCAATATTTCCAGGAGAATTAGGATTTCCAAGTGTTCAAGGTAGTTTTTGTTAAATTTTAGTGATCAGATTAGATAGAAATAATTCAAACACAAATGCACAAAATTTACCCTAGGAAAACCCTCCAACATGAGGGAGAAAAACCCAGCTATAAAATCTCTTATATATAATTGATTACAATATGGCCAACACGCATCTAGTTATAAGGCCACTAACAAGGCCAATCTGCAACTATAAAAAATAATTTCGACTATGTATCTACTGCCTTGATGAAGATATAGAACTCGCTTAAGTCTGAATGCAAAGTGGAGGACAGCGATCTGATTTGTGTTTACTCGATGTGCTGTGTATATTCTTCTTTGAACTGTTGTAGATGTGTATTCGATCTGCAGAAGGTATACATAAACTGCTGTAGATATTTTTTGATGATCATGGAGAGAGGGAACCGATCTATGTATATATCCATACGTGGGTGACTCTTCACCAAGGGTCCATTCTATTCCAAGCAACACGTCTTCCACCAAGGGTCGGCTATACTCCAATCAACATGTCTTCCACCAAGAGTCGGCTATACTCCAATCAACGTGACTTTCACCAAGGGTGGCGGGCTAAAAAAGATTGATATAGCCATGAAGGAGATGACCATGTCGGCCATGAAGGAGACGACCGACGATATTACATTAATACTCCCTCTTAGCTAGGGAGGAATCCTGCTTAATTCACATAGCGACGACCACTTTGGCTACTCCCAGAGAGTGGGTCCATCAAGGCTACACCCATGAATGGAAATACAAATGAACACAACCACCATGGCTACTCCCAGGAGGTGAATACACACAAATGCCAAGTCATGGAGTGTCTCACATGACATCCACCATACCTACTCACAGAGGGTGGAACAAGGGTTGGAACCTCAAACTTCTTTCACAGAGAAGAATGCACATCAAGGGTTGATACCTCAAACTTCTCTCACAAAGAAGAATGCATAACAAGGGCTGAAACCTCAAACTTCTCTCACAGAGAAGAATGCATAACAAGGGCTGAAACCTCAAAATTCTCTCACAGAGAAGAATGCATAACAAGGGCTGAAACCTCAAACTTCTCTCACAGAGAAGAATGCATAACAATACATATCAAGTAATTACTGATGCCGATACTCCCTTTCAGCAAGGGCTTCATTCTCCACAACTCCAAGCTTATCTCGAAAATGCACTAACTTCACTTTCGCAAGAGGCTTGGTGAGAATGTCAGTCGTTTGTTCCTCAGTACAAATGTATCTCAACTAAACAGCATTCCTCTGTACCATATCTCTGATATAGTGGTACTGAATCTCAACATGCTTTGTTCTGTCATGGAACACTGGATTGATAGAAAGCTTTACACAACTTTGATTATCACAATGAATGGTAGTAGGCTCCAATGATTGTCCAAACAATCTTGCAAGGAGCTTACCAAGCTACACTGCTTCGCGAGTTGCCACACATGCTGCAATGTATTCTGCCTCTGCAGTGCTCAGAGCTACTGAGGACTGCTTCCTACTACACCAGGAAATCATAGCAGATCTCAAGTTGAAGCAACAACCAGAAGTGCTCTTCCGATCAGTAACACTCCCTGCCCAATCAGAATCAGAATATCCTTCAAGTATCAGGTCCACACTGGAAGAGTATTTCAAGCCATTTCCAACTGTGCCACGCAAGTATCTCACGATATGCTTGACTGCAACTAGATGTATCTGTCTAGGTTCACTCATAAACTGGCTAAGTGCACTTACTGCATAGCAAATATCTAGTCTAGTGTTAACTAGATACATCAAGGACCCAATCAATTGCCTGTACATAGTAGGGTCCACAAGAACCAAACTAGCTGCAGCTTCCCTCAATTTCTTCAAATTAGTTTCCATTGGTGTGGACATAGATTTACAATCTGTCATTCCAAATCTCTTCAAGATATCGATGGTGTATTTTCCTTGACTTAGGATAATCCCATTGGACCTATGCCAAACTTCCAACCCTAGAAAGAAGTGCATGAGTCCTAAGTCCTTCATCTCGACTTCGGAAGTCAACTCCTTCTTACATCTATCAATGAGATGATCTTCTCCGGTAACAAATAGGTCATCAACATAAAGTACCAAGATCAAGATATCACCATTGAATACCTTGAAGTAAAGGTTTGGATCAGCATCATTCTTGCAAAAATCCAAACCCACTAAGTATCTGTCAATTCTTTCATACCAAGCCCGAGGAACCTGTTTAAGACCATATAGGGCTTTCTTCAATCTACACACATGAGACTCTTTCCCATGAATCACGAACCCCTTAGGTTGCTCGATGTAGACTTCTTCAATCACACCATTGAGAAAGTAGTCTTCACATCCATCTAATGCAACTTCCATCCCTTAGCTGCTGCAATGGCAATGATGGTTCCAATGGAAATGTAGTGAGCAACAGGAGCAAATGTTTCTTCGTAGTGTATTCCCTCTTGTTGAGAGAAGCCACGAGCCACAAATCTAGCCTTGTACTTTTCAATGCTGCCATCAACTGCATGTTTTATCTTGTACAACCACTTGGAAGATACAAAAGACTTCCCACTTGGTCTAGGCACAATATCCCACACATTGTTCTTGAGAATGGATTGATACTCCTCATCCATTGCATCTTTCCAAACTTCTTGTTTTGAGACTTCCTCTACGCTAGAAGGTTCAGACTCAATAAGATTACACATTAATGCAACATAACTAGAAAATCTATGTGGTCTTTTGCTTTCTTTGAATGTGCCTTTAGGAGCGGCAAATTGTTCTGCTTCCTGCATAGTGTTTCTCGCTCAAAGAGGTCTCTTTTGAGACAACAATATCTCTAGGCCCATCAATGGGATCCAAAGGTTCAATTGGATCGTTACTCATATCAGGTTCTGTAGTCTCCCTCTGAATCTCAGGATCATGATCAACATCCATGTCTTGAGGAGTCTCATCATCTATCTCCATGCATGAGCCCTTTGATTTCCTAAATGCAACATCTTCCTCAAATGTGACATCCCTGCTAACTTCTATTTGCTTTTGACCAGGAATGCAAATACGGTAGGCTTTGGAGGTTTCACTATAGCCCACAAATATTCCTCTCTTGCCAGAAGGTTCCAACTTGGTTCTCTTGTCCTTGGGAATATGAACATACACAGGACAACCAAATATTCTCAAGTGGCTGATATCAGGCTTGATACCTAAAAAGGCTTCTTCAGGAGTCATATTTTGTAATATCCGATGAGGACATCTATTCTGAACATACACTGATGTTCTAGAGGCTTTTGCCCATAGATAAGTCTGAAGGTCTTGATCATGAATCATAGCTTTTGCAGCTTCAACAATAGATCTGTTTTTCCTTTCAGCAACCCCATTTTGTTGAGGCTTGTAAGGAACACAAAACTCCCTCTTGATCCCTGCCTCAATACAGAAATCATGAAAACTAGCCGAGGTGTACTCACCTCCATTATCAGACCTTAAAATTTTAATTTTTTTTCTAGATAAATTTTCTACAAGAGCTTTAAACTCTTTAAACCTACCTAGGACTTCATCAGACTCTTTAGACCTTAAGAAATAAATCCAAGTCTTCCTAGAGTAGTCATCTATAAAAGTTACATAATACCAACATCCACTTAGGGATGGAACTGACATTGGACCACATAAATCTAAATGTACAAGATCTAGTATTTCTTTAGACCTACTTTCACTGCTATGAAAAGGACTTTTAATATTTTTGCCCATAGCACAACCTTTACAAGTACCATCATGAATAAGTTTAGGAATACCTTTTACCATCTTCTCCAATGATGGAAGAGCCCTGAAGTGAAGATGTCCAAGTCTTTTGTGCCAGAGTTCGCTGGAATTGGAGGAATTATGAATAAGAGCTTGAACAGGGAGGGTGGAGAGTTTGTATAAACTCTCATGTTGATTTCCAATCATACGAGAAATCTTGATGTTGGAGTTCTTACACCAAACAAGAACTCTTCCTTCAGAAAATGCAATTTGATAGCCCTTATCCTCCAAGGCTGAAATAGACACAAGGTTTCTCTTGATCCCTGGTACGAACAATACATCACTTAGGTGTAAAGAAACTCCAAATTCAAGGTTTAGAGATGTAGCACCAACTCCTTTTACAGCATAGCGTGCATCATCCCCAATAATGACTTGGAGATGTGATTCTTTCTCCACTGGATTAGAAAGGTGCTTTCGATAACCTTGATATGTCAAGAGGCTCCACTATCAATTAACCATGTATCACTGCCCGTAGGAACATTGCTTGATAATGCTGATATGAAAAGAAAACCAATGGAGTTATCTTCAACCTCCTTCTGAGATGAGACTTCATTGATGTTTGCTCCTTGATGATTAGGTCTTGTCAAACAATCATTTGCAAAGTGACCAAACTTGTCACACCTAAAACACTGGGTGCAAGAGAGATCTTTCTTCCTCTTCCTAGAATCAGGTGCAGAATCTGATTTGAAATCTCTATTCTTTTTGAAGTTACCCTTCTTCCAATACTTACGTTTCTTGGCAGATTGAGTGGCAAGAACATGAGTATCTTCATTTTGAGAACTCTTGATAATTCCTCTAGCGGTCAATCTTGATTCTTCTTGAATACAATTTGCATAGAGTCGGTCGAACTTAGGTAATTTGGACCTTCCACTTATGCTTTGGATAAATGGCTCCCAAGAATGAGGTAGGCCATTCAAGGCTAGCATGACAAGGTCTTTATCAATCATTTGATCTCCAATTGCGCTTAGTTGATATCTCAATTCTAAAATTTTCATGAAGTAGGTGATGATTGAATCTCTCTTTGCCATCTTTACTTGGATGGAGTTGTTGCCTCAAGGCAAGAGCCCTACTTACATTGTTAATCTCATATAAACCCTCCAAGGTCTTGAACATATCTCTTGCAGTTGTCATCTTGGAGATGAGAGGCACCAAGTGATCCCTCACGGAGTCGATTAATATCTTCTTTGCTTTAATGGCATTTTTCTTAAATTGAAGTTTCTCCTCATGATCTTCAGGTTCGGATAAATCCTTTTCCTCCACGAATTGAAGAAGATCATTTTCTTCAAGTGCAATGAGCACTCTAAACTTCCATGAGGTGAAATTGGATGAGCCTTCAAGCCTATCTTCGACTTTAAGACCGTTCACCATTTTCAAGACTTAGAGATACCACTCGAAGGAAAGAGAGAGGAGAGAATGCTTAGAAGTTGTAGAGAATTTGATCACGATCTTCTTTTACAGTGGCTCTGATACCATGTTAAATTTTGGTGATCAGATTAGATAGAAATAATTCAAACACAAATGCACAAAATTTACCCTGGGAAAACCCTTCAACATGAGGGAGAAAAACCCAGCTATAAAATCTCTTATATATAATTGATTACAATATGGCCAACACACATCCAGTTATAAGGCCACTAACAAGGCCGATCTGCAACTATAAAAAATAATGTCGACTATGTATCTACTGCCTTGATGAAGATATAGAACTCGCTTAAGTCTGAATGCAAAGTGGAGGGGGGCTATCCGATTTGTGTTTACTCGATGTGCTGTGTATATTCTTCTTCGAACTGCTGTAGATATGTATTCGATCTGCAGAAGGTATATATAAACTGCTGTAGATATTTTTCGATGATCATGGAGAGAGGGAACCGAACTATGTATATATCCATACGTGGGTGACTCTTCACCAAGGGTCGGTTCTATTCCAAGCAACACGTCTTCCACCAAGGGTCGGCTATACTCCAATCAACATGTCTTCCACCAAGAATCAGCTATACTCCAATCAACGTGACTTTCACCAAGGGTGGCAGACTAAAAACAAATCGATATAGCCATGAAGGAGATGACCATGTCGGCCATGAAGGAGACGACCGACACTATTACATTAATAGTTTTCAAGGGGAAAGCTCCAACTTTTAATTAAATTCATGATTCTCATTTAATTTTGTACGGTAAAAAAGTGGATTTTATTGTAACTGTTTTTGGTGAGGTTAGGATCCACCTTCAAATAACCTCCTGAGAAGGGGTTCAAAGTTCTTGCAGGTTTGTTCCTTTGGAATCGTTTTTCTTTGTGTGAAGCCAATGATAATAGTGGATGGAGATTGTAGATTGTGTTATGGAGCTTAAAGCTTTTATCTGATATTATCAATGTTTAAAATTGTCCTAGTTAGTTAATTATATGTGAATGTGTTGCACTATTATTTTATGAGATTAAAACCTGATAAACATTTCTTGGGTAAACAAGAAGTTATTTGGAAAATATAGTAACTCTAGAATACTTAATAATTGATCTCTTTGCACTGTCTTACAGATTTGGGCTTATGTTCTTTCTGTCCGACATGATTAATATCTAGAATTAAGTGGTTATCAATATAATTAATCTGTATCGGCACTGTGTCTCAGATGAAAGAATTTCCTCCTACTTTTCCTTCCCTTTTCCTTTTAGAGCTATCCTTTAAATGGATGAACAATGTATATCATGTGTACAACTGAAATTTCAATTTAACTTGACTTAATATTAACAACTAGCATAAACCCTGCGAGGGTGACTGGCAACTGGTGTGTTGGTTACCAAGGTTGGTCCTAAACAAGAAGAATGTATTTCCCTGACCATTGTGTGTCAAAAACATCAAAACATAGCCTTGGAATTTTATCTACCACTGCCCCGATTCCCTCATGAAAAATGATAAAGGCACAATTCCTATGAAATCAAGGTCTTGTATAACCATCTTCATAAAGTTCATTATATTTCAAGATCAAACTATGCATTGCCTTTCTCTCATATATCTAAGGCAATTTCCATAACCTTATGGACTAGAGTCTGGAACACGAACGTCTCAGCTTTGGAATCTCTAATCAAAGCTATGCACAAACATTTCTTTTTTTCATATTTAGGACACTTCCAAGCTTACCCCACAGACTCAAAGCCCTATGTGGCTATCTATAAGTGAGTGAAGTCTTTCCCAGGTATTCCTACTGCTGAAGGTTTCTGAACAAGCTATATAGTTAATTTTGGTCCTAACCACGGAGATCATCTACAAACTAGAGCAATGGCTATCCATATCGAAAACACTTGCAAACTGTGAATAGCATTATTGCACATCCCGGCAATCTTCGACATCGTGTGGCCTTTGGTATCCCCCTTGGCCAGCTACGTTATCTTCTCAACAATTAGAAGTTAGAGACATATTACCATATTTTATGAGGTAAAGGCGGGTACAACTCCTACAAAAGTAAGTGGTGACCTTCAGAATTCAAATTTCATGGAGCTCATCAAGATTCATAGAATGCCTTCTATTTTCAAATCTATTGAGTTCATCCTCCATTGCCTTACGAACTCATGTCTCTGAAACACAAGTATCTTGGCTTTAGAATCTCCAATTAAAAATAACCTAATAGGTTAAACTGTAAAAGTACTTCTTGAAAGTAATGTTTTCCATTTAGATCAATTCTATCTTCCCCACTGCAGCCTCTTAGCCCTAAGATGGCTATCTAGAAGCAAATGAAAAGTTTGTATCACTCGTGGTTTTTGGACTGTGTGCCACCAAGCCCCCTTTTGGAAAGGGTGATCAGGAAACACAGGAAAGGGGTGCCAAAAAGCAACCATCAAAATCCTAGAAAAGATATTTGAAAAGGAATTTAGAATGGAGACAGTCAGATCAGAAACCAAGGTGGGGATATGCAATTGCAAAACATATCTCTGAATGACTTAAGTAGTTATTTGGTCCACACAATTTCATACTGCTCATAGTCTCTCGTTGGGAAAACTACTTATGACATCAGAAACTATGAGCAAAGATTATCAATGCTGAGTAGTCTTGTAGTTCAGGATGACCTGCGTAGTTATTTTTAGTCCAAACAGACTGATAGTGCCATCTACAAACTATGGACAAAGGTTATCAATGCTGAGCATTCTTGCAGATTACAATGGCAGAATTGCATATCCCAACTATCTTCAACATTATTTGTACCGTCCCATTCCTGGTAGTATATGCCATTGCCATATAACCAATCCGAGTCAAATTTTAGGCTTGGAAATGATTTTGGAATTTTAGCATGAATAATATAAAACGAAATGTTAAATAAGATTGATAACTTGATGTAATTTTCTGATGGCAGTGTCATCATGAATTCGACTGGAATGGTTTCAAACGAATTTAATAGAAAGGTGTACATATTGGTCCATTAGCCTTCTCACTATGGTAAAGATGAACTGCTTTACAAAATGTATTATATTGGTGTATCCTAAAAGAAGGTGGCATTGTCTTATTTATTTTAATATTCATGTAACTCCAGCTCCGCGTCCTAACATTGCATACAGACAATGAGCAGGAAGAAACAATATTTGATCTGCTTGCTGGAGGATCTGATCATAATCTAGACTAGGATGGTATGAGTGAATACAGAAAATTGAAAATTGGAACAACTATGAACCATGGACTACAATATGGTGGAACGCCCTCTGATTGAGTTGAGCAGAGAACAAAATAAAACAAGAGCAGAGCTGGTTACAAGAGGCACTAAATAACACAAAAAGTAGAGAAAACAGAGATGACAAAGTTATATTCCAACTGTTATTTTGCACCCTGCTGCAATGTAATTTCCATTTACAGTCAGGATGTACTTACCCATTTTTGCATCCAAATTACATCACCCGTGATGCACATGATGAGATTGCCAAAATACAAAAATTAGCAATGCTCATGCAACTAAATGTTAATCTACATACCAAATTAATTCATTATATTTTAGCACGTTTCATACTCACTAGATCTACATTAGGAATGTCAAGTCCACGAGCTGCAACATCTGTAGCAACCAATACCGTAAATTTCCCTTCACGAAACCCATTCAATGTCTTTTCTCGTTGATATTGAGAAATATCACCATGTAAGGCCTCGCAAGGAATTCTACCACCCAAAGCTACTGAAACATCATCAGCATCTCGCTTTGTTTGTGTGAACACTATAGTCTTACCACCTTTTGCATAAACCTGTATACAAATGTAAACGAAGCACAGTTAAAGACTTTATCAAAACACATACTAGATGATAGCCATTTAGCCCTTTCTTTATATCCTGAATGTGTTATTTCTTCATGCATTGGATCTATTAAAAGTTATAGTGAAAGAGCTTCTAAATGAAAGTGAAGTACAAAGTATTATAACCAAGCAATCTAAGTTCCTAGACACATAATATGTTTCTTTAATGGCATCTTGTTTCGCAAAGTTACTTTGTGCCAGAAAAAATGTTTGTACATGTCTGATACATTCCAGGAGGGTCAAAATGTAAATGAAATGTTTTCCAAATAAAACGAATGAAGCATCTAAACTCATTTCTTCATTCCTTATTAACAAAGCTTATTTAGTAATTTACCCATCTTCACAAAATGAAGCCCTTCGTATATGGTTTCTTGAGATGAGGAGCCATGAGAAGATACACTGGTTTTCAGACACTCAAGATAAAGTAATAAGTGATATACAGAGTTAATGGAGCACAGATATATATATGAGTAATAACATATAATAATACTTTTATATATGTGTGTGCACTATTACTTATATATATGAAAAAGTATCTTCAAAACAATGTAAATAAAATAAAAATAACTTTCAAGTAAATATACCTATCTATCTATACATTACTTATATAGATATGGATGTAATGTATAGATATTCAAGCAATATTACTTTTTATGTATTATATATATTTAACTGAAATTACTCTTTTGTATAAATGAGTCTCATAGTAATGAGGTGGATGTTTACTCTGGTCAAGGACACAGGAGATGATGCTGGCAATGAAGCTACAGACATGGGTGGTACTGAGGCGAAGGTAAGACATGGGCAATAAGGATAGATAGATTCTGGGTATATTAAATTTTGTTATGATGTAATGTCCAATATATGGTATTAGTGGGTAGTATAGGAAGCTATTAGGAGTAGTTGGCAATATGAATAGGATCCTCTGATGCTGTAACTGGCAGAATACAATGCCCATTTCAGGACTGAAGATGAAACACTTTTTTGGTTTTGATATATATGGGTGTGGCCCTGCAGAGCCACATTAATCGATAAAAAAAAAAGGATACATACTTATATTACTAAGTAATATTACTTATATATCTCTCGGTGTACTTCACATAAATTTTTCAATAGAGAGGTATGCTACTTATTTTATATTTATTTAACTTTTAATAGTTTTAATTCATTTATTAAACTTTAATATTTAGATTTTTAAAATCATTAAATATTTTAATAATCCTATTTTCAGGCAAAAATATGTACAATTATATATTTCCAAATTTTTTTGGTATCTGTATGGAAGTACCCAAATATACACAACCTTTTTAAACCATACCATTGTACCCAACCTGGTAACTTAGTTTCAAACATACTAGGATAAAGCTCATACAGGTAAAGAAGCTAGAATTTAAAACATGAAATATACCATGATGAGGTCCCCTAGAATGGACCGCTTAGAGGTGGCAGTTGTTGCTACTGCATAAAGTTTGATTCCTTCTGCCAACTTTTCATCACTATCACCCACCTGCAAGAAAATTATTCCATTTAATATTAAAACATTTGCACCAACCTAAGAAAAACATTGAAGAGTGAAGCTCTTTAAATTAATCTAAAAAGTTTCCAGAACTAATCCCATTGCTTTCCACAGGTCACTTTAATTTTAGAGCTTACCAACGGCTCAAGGATGCCAATTAAACTTAAAGAAAAGAAAAATATAATTAAGAAAAAACAAAGACTCATAATTGCTTAAATACCTTGGACCACTCCATTCTGGTGATAATCACTTGTTGATATAAATTGCTGTGAGTGGACATGTATAACAAGCCAATGAACTCTTACTGGTACCAGACAAGCTATGTTATACAATACCTTAGAGAGCTTACCAAGAGAGAAAAAGAATGCTAGAAAATATTAGGTTCTTCTAACAAACATCAAGTCGAAAACAATCAACACAAGGTCAGTAGATTGAGTTTCTGGCAAAGGCAATAAAACTAGAATTGTAAAGGTTCAAAGAACAATTCCAACATAACTGTCAAAATAGAATCACAGGATGTGATATCAAAATCCTATTTCTGTGAGAAGCGATGAAACTATGATTGCAAAGGTTTAGATAACATTTCCAAAAAGAATTTCAAAATAAAATCAAGAGATGTGATATTGATATTGATATTGAATTTCTGAGACAGGTAATGAAATTGTAAACACAATGGTTCAAGGAGTACATTAAACTGTTAATTCATGTATCTGATAACTTCTAAGCTAAAAAGGAATATAATACTGGCTTCAACTTCATTTAATGGTGAAACATTTTCAGAGATGATGATGAATCAGCAGACTATCTAGTAAATTGTGGGGCTGATCCCTGAGTCATTGGTTACCCAGAAGTAAACTTCTTGGAGAAATTTAGAAGCTATCAATTTAGTTTAGATCCTTGTAGGCTACCTATATATTAAGAGGTGGCTTCTAGTCTCAATGGACTATTATACACTTTACACATCTACCTACCTTCTCATCCATTCATGCACTTACGTGGTTGGATGTTCAAGAGCTCTTATCACTTACGTCTTCCACTGAAAGAAGCTTCGCCTTATTTATGATGCAAACATGACTACTCGCACCAGGATACCTCGACTTCCTGTGATTATTTATATGGACAATTTTTTGCAACTTATTATTTCTTTACCCTCTACAACTGTTGTTTATGCAAACCACATTCAAGTATCAAAAAAGTGGGGCCTTCGTGAATTTCCAACCCACAACCTGCATCGAGCTTTCAATGAGGAAAGCCTCTGCTATTCTTTTCTAGGCAAAGAGGTGTTTGGTCAATAGCACATGGAAAATTTAGGGGACCATCTTGAGCTCCATCCAAATAGATGAATGAAAGACTAGGAAGTGCAAACTTCTGTTACATGTTCTATTCTTTGGTGTGGATGCAGCATTTAGGACTGGTGCCCTATCCTCGATGACAGAACCGCAGTTTTAAAGAGCAAGATTTTAGCATTGAATGCAGAATCAGGCATGGGAAAAAAGACAGCGGTTGATTTTGTTGAGTATGTTCAGCATGTTGATCCTTGGGAATGCATAATGAAAGACACACAGCCAATTCTGAGAGGGGGGGTGGGGGTGAATCAGTATTGGAGAATTTGCTAACTTAAAAACTCATGGAAATACTTAAAACAGATGTATAGCAATGGAAGCAAAACATAAGAATCAGAACACAAAATTTTCTCGTGGAAAACACTTTCGGGTAAAAAACCACAGCACAATGAGCTCTTATTGATCTCAAACAAATGGGCACCAAACCAAGGATACAAAAGTGAGCTTCAACTCACAAAGGGCACCAACCCTTTCAATGTATAGAGTATAAACCTCTCAAAAGTGAAGCACCAACTTCAACCTAACAAGGCACCAACCTTAGACAGAGCACCAACTCAGAAAATACACTTAAACTCAATAAACCTTTGGAGCACACACAACACTACAAATACCATGCAAGAATTATACAGCACTCTTAATCTGATATATACAGTATCAACACACCAGTCTAGAGCCAAACATCACACCATATTTTTTAAAACCCAACACCTGTGATACACTACACCTCTACAACACCACCCATCGATTTCATATAATCTACTCAGTTATCCTCAGAAATAGTTAATACTATCTAATCCCACTCCATGATATGCATAACTCCATTAAAAAAATGCTACACGAAAAGCATGCATATCTCCAAAAACAAAAAGGACACATCAATAATCTGCCCAATCATCGCAGTGAAAAAAACAAACGCACCATCCAAAATAAGAAAACCAATTCAATAAGAATTGACTTTCCATAGTCTACCAAGACGTTACACCATTTTTAAGCTGTCGCACCAATATATAAACCAAGTAAATGATTTAATTTCAAATAAGATTGTCAATCTAAAGCTGTCAGAAAACATTGTCTTTTTCTAAAAAATATCAGCATCAACTTGAACCTTTAACAAAAGACAGAGTATATGCATATAAATTTAGCCATCTCCCAAAGCACTATAAGTTCACATGGCAACCTCCAACGTAAGAATAGAGAGAAATGCCACACATGAATTAATTGAACCATCCCACTCAACACCGACATATACGTAAAGTTACCACAACCGCCAAAAATAGAATAGGTAAATAAAGAGTTTATGCCGCGTAGCTTTAATCTCTTTAACACACCATGACCAAAAAAATATATATTGAAGTCAAAGCCAATTTTGGACTCACTAATTGTAACGGCATCCTCCTTTAAAGGCTTTTGACAAGTCAATAATGACATGGCAACAATTCTGATGTAACAGCTGACATAATGATGAGTATGCACACAACTAGCTGAAGCTGACAGCCAGACACCTCAAGCAGCCAACTAGGCACCTCAACCAACCAAGCAGGCAAGGAGCTGAAGCAGGTCCCTCAAGCACCTCAAGTGCGTCAAGCAGCTCAACCAAAATTGAGAAAAACTAATGAATAAACAGTAGCTCGAAAAACACTTCAAACTCAGTCCAATATTACTTTGAGTAATCCTCTAGCTTGAACAGCACAAGCTTGACAAAAATACTTGACATCAATGACAAAATGTCTAACACATAACACCACCTAGCCAGCATTTGGTCTGTGTAATCAGCAGCTTCTATTTCACTGCCTGCTAAGTGTGAACGTGGATACCCAACTAAGGAATCGGCTTCCTTGTTGAAGACTCAAACCAAGTCCTGATTGATGAGGAGATAACTCCCTGTTTCTGCTAAGGAATAGAATGAACTGCATACAAAAGACAAAGGCCCTCACTGCTGACCCACAGGAATACTGACCTTTCGAGGCAATCATGGTCCTGGTCTATTGGAAGTCTGGGAGGTTTTAGCTTGGTCAGTCTGCCTAAAAAAGTTAACTTTGTGAATTATGTAACTATGCATTTGTATATAGTTTCAGCAGAATATCATCATCGACTTTACTATGTAATCAAAACTGTATGAATCTGGTAGATTTAAAGTTATAAATTTGGCTTTGGTTCAATGTGAAGTTGGGTGATTATTGTCTTTGGCCTCAATCTGCAGATTGCAAAGCTCTTTGAAGCTAAATAAAGAAAGCTTTTGGCAATTTTCAGTGTCAGAAGGGCTCCATCTCAAACCTAATTTATTATAACGAAAAATACAAATTTGCATTAACTATAGAGAAACCAAATAAAAGGCTCATGTATTAGAGAGGGTACATATTTTGATTAGAAGGGATTTTATGGACTGTTGAACTTTTAGTTCAGTAGTACTACAGATCTGTTAATACTTCCATTTATGCAATTAGGTCATTCATTAAGAAAAATTCAAGCCTTTTAAAAACAATAAAAAATAAAAAGCATTGAATTTTAGCTAATATTTTTATTCATACCTAGGATTCCCAACTTTCTGCCCAAGGACTTACAACAGTTATAGCAAATTTCAGTTGGAATCAAAACATGTAAGCTATAATATTGGGTGTATTTATAAATCAACTAAGGTTTTTAAGTCAATACCTTTATATTATTCATTCACAAACCAAGAAAGGGCACTTGGCTAGGTGCATCGTTTGGAAAAGCATACAACTAGCCCTTGGAATATTGGCATTGCAAGCAATAAAATCAATCTGACATTTACAGCAGCAAGGCCCATTCACTATTCAGTAAAAACATAGAGGCAAATAATTATTGAGTACTCACCAGTCACCAAAGCACAAAAGGCATACAGAGCTGGAGCGTGTAATACACACAGAATCATGCTGCTCAGTTGACACAAATCTGTGTCTCCTTTCAAATTTAACCTTTTTGTGAGTGTAATATAAATCATAGTTTCAAAGATTAGGAGAAAGAAGGAAAAGTAGATAAGGAAAAATGCCAGACTTGTTGACATTAATTTCGATTAACCTAATCTTGACAGAGTTTCTAACATATAAATTATACTTTATATAATTATATTGATTGCCTTTGTATAAAGAAGGAAAAGTAGATAAGGAAAAATGCCAGACTTGTTGACATTAATTTCGATTAACCTAATCTTGACAGAGCTTCTAACAAATAAATTATACTTTATATAATTATATCTATTGCCTTTGTATAAAATTCAATTTGTTCGAGATCTTTACTCACAAAGAGAACTTCCCAAGAATAAAGGTTTGGTTAGGGGCCCCTAGGCATGCTAACATGTTTATGTAAACAGAGAAGTGTGCAGTGAAAATAAAAGATACAAAAACGAGAATTCTAGGAGTGTTATAAGGTCATAGTTTCAGAGGTCAGGAAAAACAGAGAAAATTAGATAATGAAATATACTGGATGCATTTCAAATGCAATGTTTGAAATAAAGAGTAAATGAACTAAAAGAAGTAGATTTACTGAAACAAAGATGAGTGAAATTTTAAGCTACATAGTGTACGCTGTATTAGGTAATAGTAGAACATAAGAGTTTGAAGGATGACATTAATTAAGACTAACCAAGACTTTGCTTGAGTTTATTTAATATAATTTACTTCTTTATTTAATTTTTATAAAACGTAACCTGCCAGAGAATTTTATTCATAAAGAAAAGTCATCTAGGTGTCTATCATGCATACTAACATGTTTATGTAAGCAGAGACATATGGAGTGAGAATAAAAGTGTGGTATCTACCAAGTCGATTGTCATTGGCTTATCAAGGTGTTTCCTTGCCAGTTTCTGCACCCATGCTGGCATTGTTGCAGAGAAGAGCATACTTTGTCGTTCATCTGGAATTTTATCCAATATGACTTCTACATCCTCTTCAAATCCAACAGCAAGCATCTGATCAGCTTCGTCCAAAACTAAAAACTGAATTTCATCAAGCTTCAGTGTTCCATTATTGACCAGATCTATTATCCTTCCAGGTGTTCCCACCACAATGTCAACACCACGGAAAAGCGCATTTTGTTGAGCATTATATGAAACACCACCATATATGCAAATAGTTGAGAGGAAAGGTGCCGACTCCTTGAATTCTTTCTCAACCTGGTTTGCCAATTCTCTTGTGGGTGCTAGAACCAAAGCTCGAGGAAGTTTCCCTCTTCTCCTGCAGGATCAGTTGCAAGAAATTAGTTTGCCAAGCAAGTAGGTTAGAATATAGCTTAATAAAAAGTAAAAGTCTTACGATACCATTAAGAATTTAGAGGACTAACCTAAACTGTTTATTTTCTTCATTGTCCTCAGCTAGGCGTTTTATTATTGGAATTCCAAATGCCAATGTCTTCCCAGTTCCAGTCTTTGCTCGGCCTATGATATCACGCCCATCCAATGCAGGAACCAACACAGCTCTCTAAATGGCAGAATACACAACCTACATTAGCAATCTCATCTAAATGGGGCTTTAATCTGCAATAAAGTATATAATGAAAGATTGAAAGCAATAAAACCAAAAAAGAGAAGAATAGGAGTGAACACGAACAAGGTTGCCTGCCTCAACACAAGGCCAACAGTAATTGTGGTTCTCATGGAAACGTGCAAATGTAGTACCGTTTGCCTTCAACCTCATCTAAATTCCTACTTTAACTTAAGGCTACAGCTAAGCTGACAGCATACAGTGTGAATATGAGGATTTATGCAAGATTAATGTGCTAATCTTAAGGACCGAAAGGAGCCGTAACAACCATAAATAAAATATCTAAAAACTAAACGAGATAACTAAACAAGCCCAAAATTGGTGAAACGAGAGGTGCAAGTCTTTGGGTCTTTATGTAAGCATTAGCCATCAACTAACTACTCACCTTTTTTGTATAAGAAAAGTAAGAGTAAGGTCATAGCCTAGCCACTAAATCTAATTGGACTTCGTAGCCTCATTTTAGGAATAGAGAATTTCTCAATTTTATATCGTAGTAGCCATGTTCACTAAGTAGGTCTAGCAGGTGTGACTAGTGGTAAAGGTTGAGCATTACGACAAATACAACCCGTAATGAAATCACAATGGAAACTACCAGACACAAATTTGCATGGCACGTGAATCTGTTATAACCTAGGCCCTAATACACATGGGCAGAAGTATAAAAACCAAAACATTGGGACCGCGCCCCTGTTTGTGTTCCAAGGCTGTTAGATAAAGTGGTTAAAAAGGGAAATACAGAGGTTCAAAATATAACGTACAATAGGAGTGAGCAAAAAAATTGGGAAAAAACAACCTATAGGATTTTTTCAAGCAGGTATGCCAAAGCATGTAGAGCTTCCTCAAATCTTAGCCTACGGTTACTTAACTTAAACTAAAGATAGAGTGGATCTACTTGACCCATCACTCTGTAAAAACAAAGCATGTTCTAAGTAATGTCGAGAAAAACGAAGTTATTATCAATTTGGCTGATTTTGGGCATTTGCTTCTATGAATTGTACATGCATACGTGATAATAGCCATGTTTGTTAAGAAAATGAATTACGACACTTCAATCAAAACTATAAGATATGTCTGCGCGAAAAAAATTAGGAAAAAAGAGCAAAAATAAAATGCTTATAGCAAAGATTCCAAAGAATAACATATATAAATATGTAACCATGTTCAATTAAAAAAAGAACAAAAAAAAAAGTTAACATACTCTTATAGGTAATAAAGACAGTTTTTCCATTGAATTAAGTCTAATTTTGCATCACAATTAAGTATTGATGTAATGACTACACTCCAGAGTAAACAAAACCTTACGAAATCCAAAATACAACATTAATCTACGGCATATTTGAAAAATATGAAACCAACCTGAATAGGAAAAAGGTGTGTAATCCCTCGCTCGTTGAGGGCTTTCACAAGGCTCTCAGGCAAGCCTAGTCGCGAAATTGCTAGATTCTGGTCCTCGTCATCACTCTCAAACTCGCTTATATCCTCTTCTTCGTGACCATCGTCAAGATTCAAACCTCCTCCTGTTGATAACCCCAACCTGCCCAGGGCCTCCTCACTAATAACAGAAGTAGGGGAAGCAACTGCAGAGGGTCTACGAGTTGACGAAGATTGTGAACAAAGTATTCTAAAGACATGACCATGAAGCGAAGAGTCAATTGTTCTTCTTGAATGGATTTTCAAGACTGGAAAGCCGAGCAATTGCGCTCTGTCTCCTAAATTAATAGAAGAAGACGAAGAAATTGCTAATGGTGTATGAAGTCTTCTAGACACGTCTAGTGACAAAGCTTGCAGGTGTGACGAGACACTAAATACGGAAGCCATGGTTTTTTAAGGGGCTTAGAGGGTTTTAGAAAGGGTTTAAAGGTCTTTGAAGTTTTTGCAAGAGTTTCGAATGGTTTTCAAAAGGTTTTAAACGTTGTCCACGAATTTCGAGGGTTTGACGTCCTGCTGGAAACTTTCAGCTGCTAAGTTTCTTCTGAATGAGTGAAAACATAACAATGAATATATTACCTGCATAAAATTAAATGAATAGCTGAATAATTTCGTCTGCGCCATTTAAAGCCGGCATTGTATAAAAAATCAAACCAAATGCCAATGTTCTTCAATATGAAAATGCAGAAAAGTTTTTAAAAAAGAACTTCCTCTGCATTGAACATTGCACTTGAGAGTCGGCAAGAATTTCTTCTAGGCACAATTTTTTTTAAAAAAATCTAGTCGAATTTACTGTAAATACTGACCTCAATAAGAGTGCTAAGGGCGCTCTTGAAGATATAAAAATTAAAAATGCAGAGACCACTGTGGATTCAAGGCTGAGTGAAGAGGAACTACCATGTTCCCTTCACGCTTGAATGGAAGAAAACGAGCTCAAAAAGATAAGATAAAGCGGGGATTTTCACAAGATGGATGTGATGAATGGTATATGGCATTGCCGACATCCACGTCTAAACAACCGAAGTTGAGCGGTCGGAAAATTAAGTGACCTAAATGGGTTTAGAGGATACGACAGAGGTCATGGGGGATTAGGCCGGTAGGGATTAGCCTGATATTATTATATTTTTTGGTTTTTTTTTCCCTTAAAAATCTGTTTTCATTCATCTTTCAGTTGTGGACTGCATTCAACTGCTAATGTGGGGTGATTCACTAGCCCCCAAGTGTAAGTGGGTAGATTTTTTTGGTTTTATATATATAATTTATGTAGTTTATAAATTTATGAAGATCAATGGTTGTTTTTGTTTTTTGGATTGAATTGTGTATAGATTTTTCTAATGTTTCAATCATTCTACATGATTCAATATCTGAATGAAATGCAATTTGATCTGAATGAATCATTGATGAAAAAAATCTATACACAGTTCAATCTAGAAAACTATTATTGAATTTATTGCTTAATCTTTTAATTATTTTTATTATGCATATTCTCATACAATCTATTGTATCTTATTTATTTATCAATACTTCTTTAAATAAATCATATTTATTATATTTGTTACGCACAATTATTCATGTATCTATCGGAAACAATTTATTTTTATGTTGACCAATAATGTGATAGAATAAAAATTGATGTGCAGTTCTATAGTTTTAATATTAGTGCATATTTTAATGATTTAAAAATTTGCTTACTTCTTTTTGTATTGGTTTATTTTCATGAGTCATTGCATAATTCATTATTTCCTTTCTTTGAAGGAAATTAATATTTTCAATGTCTTCACATTTATTCTATTCTATTAGTTGTGTCTACCATATTTATAGTGATTTCAATGCATTCCATATTTATTTTTATTATGCATATTCTCATACAATCTATTGTATCTTATTTATTTATCAATACTTCTTTAAATAAATCATATTTATTATATTTGGTAAGCACAATTATTCATGTATCTATCGGAAACAATTTATTTTTATGTTGACCAATAATGTGATAGAATAAAAATTGATTTAAAAAATTTGCTTACTTCTTTTTATATTGGTTTATTTTTATGAGTCATTGCATAATTCATTATTTCCTTTCTTTGAAGGAAATTAATATTTTCAATGTCTTCACGTTTATTCTATTCTATTAGTTGTGTCTACCATATTTATAGTGATTTCAATGCATTCCAATTTGTCAATTTTAAAAAAAAATTGAAAATCTTCAAACATAAATAAAATCTGTAAAAATCTAAGATCTTCATTAATCTTATCTTCTTGGATGCAATGAAGTATTGAGTCTTAAAAAATCTCATCTTATTCAATGCAAGCAAGTATAAGGGCAGACATACCCAATCAATTGCACACATTTGTTTCACCAATGTCAAAAAATGTGGACAATTCTAATCTTGTTCCTTGCATATTGAATAAGTGTAAGTAAATAATAAAGATCATGTCTCTTATTCGAATATTTGGATTCTCAATTCATACAAGTACTTTAATGAATTTGTTAGCAAGCAACAAATTTAATATCAATCCACAACCTATGCATCTATAAGAAAAACATGTGACCATTGGGCATGTTGATCTTAATAGATTGTGAGTTATATCTTTCTTGTAGCCTTTCATTTAAGATATGTCTTTCTACATCAACTGTGTATAGTTTATTGCTTTCTGAATCCACTCTTTGTTTCTCATGAATTAATTTGTCATTAGTCAATGCCTCTTCTCTAGCTTCAACAGTCTCCTCTGATAAGATGTTGTCAGTAGCCTCCCTTCTATACATCAGATTTCCACTCAAATTCTTCTCGACGTGTAGAGATTTCGTAGATTTTTTCTTTGATGATGATTTAGGAAAACTTTTGTCAGATTTGATACCAATAACTTTACCCACTACAAGGTCTTTCAAGGGAGATTCATTGTTTGACTTGTCTTCTTTTCTTGACACATAACTAGCTTCATCAAGAGTCGCATGTTCTATAAGTAAGAGGGATCAAGTAAATGTATGGATTTTAAAAAAAAAATTGCCAAATATTGGTGGAATTTGTTAGTTTAGAAAAAAAATGATTGAAATCCTTTTGTTTATGAAATATTTTAACATAGTCAGCACACAATCCTAGTATAAGACTAAGGATTATTTCTTATCAAATTTAGTATTTGTGTTCAAAATTTGTTATGAGATCAATGATAAAGGTGAATAGTATAATTACTTATCACAATCTACTAAAATTGTTATTTAGGTAATTATTTCTACAAACTCTCATTGATTACTAAAGCTTTTTAATCTATGACTATATTTTTTATTTTATTTTTATCGGTAATTGGCTAAAGCCTGAATAGCTTTTGACTGGAGCCATGAACCAGTGGGGACACAATAGGGGGCCCCATCCCCATTACATATCTTTGAATTATTATTATTATTATTATTATTATTATTATTATTATTATTATTATTATTATTATTATTATTATGTTTGATTAGATTGACCCCAAGACCTTCCCCATCCTATGGAAGGCCAAGAGTCACAGCTTAGAATTCCACTTCAGATGTCCCTATTGGGAATTGAACTTGGGTCTCCACAGTGAGAACCCAGTGTTTTAACCAGTTAAGCTCAACCCCTTGGACATCTATGACTATATTTTTATTTTCAAGAACATTTCTATAATTAATCTACTACAATGAATAAATGTCTTCTATGAAAAATGAAATTATGCACTTTGGTACTTATTGAAAAAAAAAATCAGTGCTCATTATTAATTGTTTATAGATTCATATTTTATGTTGTTTTAATATATGTTTTCAACTTGAACATTTAATTGCATTTAATAAGATGCATATTTCCATAAAAAATTAATAATTTATTTTTCTATACATTATTGAACAATCAATTTTGTTTTATCTCTATTTCATTAAACTAAATGTTTTTGCTACTAAATTTTTAAACTAGTCCAAATCATCACACCTTCCACAAGAACTTGATGAAATGTGTCTCTTGTTATAGTTAGATATTCAATTTGTATACAAACTTTATTGTTTTGTCATCCTAAGTCATTGTATAGGTGCAGAAGTAATCTTATGTCTACAAAATTTTAACATCAAATGTATATAATTTATTTTCAAATTTTCATCATCTTCTAATCATTTCACTAGTTGTTGTGAGTCAAACAAACACATGTTTGCATGATTTATTGTTATGTATATGTAATTTAAAGACATTCATTTATCATCCTCACATATTGTAAAGACATAAATCGTGCTAACTTCAATAATAGCCGAAATACTCTTTATTCTTAAATAAACTCATAAATCAATTAATAAATCTATTTCATTCCACTTTTCCATCCATAGCTTCATTTGATCATTCCATTTAAATCGTAATAAACACAAAATTTCTATAAAAGATAAAGATTCTTCATTCAATAACTCGATAAAAGCAGTATCTCAATCATACAATACTTAGGCATTTCAAGTTGTCGTAAGTTCAATAACAAAATAATACAAAGTAAAGGGTGAGATGCGTCCGTTGATCTGCAACCCAAGCTATCGTCAATGCAATCTTTAATGTGAAGACGAGAACAAGATTTAGGCACTTTTTCCGCCCAACCTTGAAGTTTACACTTCCCCGGAATTCTTAGTCAATCAAGAATACCTGACCCTGCATGAATTGCTTAGCAAAATAATTTGAAAGGCAAGATGGAATCTGGTGCGTGCCTAGATTATACATGCAATTCATTTTTCTAATTCCATTAAGAAACATGCAAGATCAATCAAGGATGTGGTAGAGTGGATAAATAAAAGAATTCCATCTATTTCAATGGTTATTCAATTGATTACTCGACCGAGTATAATGCCATGCATAGCAAATAATATAGTTTGGAAAAAGCAAACTCTCTTTCTATAATCCACATTCGGCACCCGTCCTGGAAGGTAACTTTCCACAAACACAAGCGTATCTAGCTTTGTTCACATAAATCTTAGAATAAATATATATAGAAGACAATCTTTCTCCTTTCAATTCTGGCTTCCTATTTCTTGCAAGATAAAAATACAATGCTAAAGAAGACAATCTTTCATTGAATAGAAATTGAAAGAATCAATCTTTTATTACAACCAATCCTATCTGACAGGAAGCAATCTTTCATGGTTAAACAAATATACATGTGAAAGAAAACAATCTTTCGCTTCTATCTTTCAAGCAATTTAAAGACAAAAATTAAATATTAAGAAGGTATAACACATGTATGTATCTTTACATAAAAATTGAATAAAATGAGCACACGTTCTTTTATTCAATTATCAAAACATTTAAATAACGTACTCATTAACATGCATTCCATTTCTATGGTTTAGAATTCTAAGTTTATCTCGTCTAAACTCTCTATCTTTCCATGTGTCTTGGTTCATTTACCTCTTTTCTCAAAACATCATATTTAGTTTAATACTAATATGTGACTTTTCATGATTTAAAACTTAACTCACTGATTTCACTAATTTACCATAACAACAATCTAACATGATGAAAATTCATAAAACGCCTATTTATATGGCTTTTTAAATGAGACGCCTGATAATCATCTTTTTACTTCATGCAAGGATCTAATTTGAAAGTGTAAGTCTTTTCTTTATGAAATCAAAATAAACTTCACTATTTAATAAGTCATAATCCTAATATTTCATCTTCTTCGCAGTTCAATTTCAGAGTCTCTCTCTCTAACCTCTTACTCTGTTCCTAGAGGATTTGGTGGTCTAATTTCTATGAATTTCACTTATGTTCATCAACAAATTTTAAGAACATATTTCATTATTGCATCTATATTTACGTGATTGTATTTTAAAACAATTAAAAATGGTTCATATCGCAATTCTAACCCTTCCACTTGAATATTGCATAAATCTAAAACTAGATCATTATTTATCTCTTAAATCTTTACAACAAAACATGCTAGATGTGAGCCTACCTCAAGAAACGTGATCCATGTCTATTATGATCCCTGATAACTTCAAATTGTTTGCAATACGTCTGGATTCCAATGATTTCCACCTCGGTGCTCTTATATCTCATGAGCTCTCTATTCCTTGTTCTTTTCCTTTCTATATTATAAGAATTTATCTAATAATAATAAAGCAACTAACACTCATTCAAGAGCCTAACCCCTAAGTTCGACGCTAAATCGGAGATGATCATCATTGATCTTTTACGACTCGGTCGTAAACACATCAAAATCTCCACTATTCCATTCTCTCTAATCTCATGTCGCTCTTCTACGTTCTTACTCTCCTCTATCTTTCTCTCCTCTAACTTGCTCATTTCCTATCTTCTCCCTTCTAACTTGCTTTCCTCTAACTTCCTATCTTCTCCTTTCTTCCAACTCAATGGTCTATATATAGTGTTGTCATCTACCCTCTTTCCTACTTTCGAGCTATCTCTCCTAGTGGTGGATTGATTCTAAATGACACCACTCATGGTTTTATTGCAACGCAACATTCCTAATCGGATTCGAACACCTATTTGTTCACCATGCAAAGTTATTCATTATCCATTTCATGACACCAAACCATTAAAGTTGTTGAGTTCATAATTATCTTTTACTAAGTCGATTTTACTATAAATGATTTCCTTAAAACATGCAAAGTTAAATTTAACTAACTTATACATGTCGTTCAAGGTGTTTGTGTGGGTTGATAACCCATGTCTCTTATTAATTCATGCCACATTAGATGGCGGTACCAACGTGGTTTATCATATTTAAAACGGAGGAGGGGTTTCTTGCAATGTGGTGCAGATTTATATTAAAAGGGAGGAGGGGTGGTCGGTGGTAATACTGATCCCTCCCTTTAATCAAGGGGGGTGGTCAATATTACTATTGACCACCCTCGTCATTGTTTAATTCTTTTCTTTTAAAACTTAACCCGCCACTAATAACTCCTTTGTTATTATTATTTTTTATTTTTTATTATATATATATATATATATATATATATATATATATATATATATATATATATATATATATATATATATATATATATATATATATATATATATATATATATATATATATATATATATATATATATATATATAATGACTTCATTTATATATATATAATTAAATATTAAAAACGTTAACAAATTCTTTAATAAACTGTTTTCTATAATTAAATATATATAAATATATATATTGGATTTTTTATTAAATAATTTAATTTCGTAAATCCATTTACATATACAATAATTACATACATATTTACAAGTTTATGATCGAATTATTATTAGATCTCATATATATATATATATATATAATACGTATATATATTTATTTTAATCTCAAATTATTACGTAGGTATAAACAAAATTCATGACGTAATTAAATTTCACGATAATTGGATATATATAATAACTATATAGATATATATGTATATGATTGAATCAATTTCTCATATACTTATATATATTATACTATTATCCAATTTACAAAAGTAAACTAATAAGTATGATTTTTCATACATTTATACATTTCTAAACAAAAAGAACATATAAACCTAGGGTTAATATTCATTTTTGAATCATTTACACATTTCATCTCTTTCAACAATAAAGCATAATATTTCACCATCACTCATGCAACTTAGATTTAACTCAATCATCATTCAAATCATGCAATCAATGCACATGTATAAACATTTAAATCAATCTACTACTCATTTCAAATTCATCATTCCAATTTAAACAAACATTCAAATATAGTCATTTTAATCATCCATCATTACAAGATGCAAATTATAAATCCTAATGTGGTTTGTGAGAGATTCCATCTATTCTAACGAAATACAAGAGCTAAGACAACTCTACCTGAACCATGTTCTCGCCCTCATCTGCGTTCACCAGTTCCTGCATTCACTTGCGCTCAGTTGCTCATTAGCAATGACGATCCCAATTTTGTAATAAAAATTATTACTGATCATTCAATTGTATATAAATCACTTCAGTACATTCGATCTCCTATCTTATTTTATTGACAATTCCAATTTCATTTCATTTGGGAAAAATAAACATTATTTTCCTAATTAAATAATTATGGAAAAATAGGGTTCGTGACACATATCTAAATAACTTAAGACCATTTGAAGAGCAATTATTAAAAGAACACTTTGATTTGGTGAACTAAAATGAATTAAAAATTTGAAAAGAATACTTTGGTTAGATGATTGTAATTTTAGAGTTTTTTGGGGGGTTGACCTAGGAGAATTTATCCCATAAAGATTATGGAAAGCCTTTAATTATTTTTAAATGCCTTTAAAGTAGACAACAACAAACCTAGTTAATCAAGAAGCAAAATTGCACGTCTAGCAAGATTAAATCTTAATATGGTTACTTCTGGATTTGATTGTGTTGCTTTTTTTATCATCAACGTTTCGGATCAACGTTTCAAATCACACTCTATGATCCATCATCAGGATGCTAAGAGAATGTTAGGATATGAAAGATTAGATCTGTGCATCAAAGGTTGGATTTATAATGCCTCCCTGTTTGCAACTTAGAGATATATGGATCTCAACATTATTTTTGGTTGTCGTAGGATGCATAGGCCATCTTCGTGTTTAAGTTTCTTGATGTGTTTGGGTCAACTTCACCTCTTTCTTTATGATTTATGTTCTTACCCTGCTTTGCGTGTGTGAATTCCCCACATGTTCGAGATGAGGATTCCTCAACGTTTGTCGTTAGTGTTATTTGTATTGAGATGTGTGTAAGTTATTATCCCAAGTTCCTTGCAAGAGCTTAATGTATATTTTTTATGATATTTCCTATGATGCATGTGAATGGTAGCATAATTGATCACTACTATGCCTCAATTCAATGATGTGAAAGAATTATCTAAATATGGATTAAATGCAATTACAAACTTCATGATGTTTTGAGGCATTAATATTTATGTTAAAATTAAATGATCACATGATTTATATCAATTAAATGCGATTATTATTATGTTGAACCTTGTTGGGTTATTTTGTAATGCTTCAACTATTATGTGCTTCAAAAGTCTAAGTTATAACCCAATGGTTATTATATGGGAGATGTCACATTGGTCATAAATGTTTACTTTTATCCGTCGTACTCAGTACAAGTACGATTTTCTATTATGTTATTTAAGTAATTTGCCTCAAACACTATGATTGTTATCATTCAATAAACCCTAATTTCTTTGTTGACATCCAATAATGAGTTTGAAACTTTTATATGATTTGATAGTTTTGTAAACTTATATTGAAAACACTATGATTTTAAAAGTATCATTTCATGTTGAAATGGAAATATGACTATTAATGCATGTTTATCATGTGTTTTGCATGAGGGTAAATGAAATTAGTTAGAAATTAAAAAAGATTATTTTAACTATTATTTTAAATTGTGAAAAGTTCTTTGGAGTAAAAGGAGCAAAAAAGAGAATTATTTAAGTACACTTTGACATAATTTTGGAGAGAAAAACCCTCATTGTGAAGAAAATTGATTTGTTAATTGGGAAGGTATTTGGAAACCGAATTTCATGGGATCAAGAATTGGGATTTGAATTGCTCATGCATTTGTTGCCTTTCATCAAAGTGCTTTTCGTTTGAAATGCGAAATTATTGCATGAATTGAGGTATTTTTCTTTGTTCTTTCTCTATGCTCAATTTTAGATTTTGAAAAACATTGGCTTGCTTAAGTAGGGCAATTATATTCCTTATTTCATTCCTTTTGATCATGTAGAATTAATTTGGAGAAAAATTTGTAAATTTTCAGGTAATGGGGTTATTATGTATAATTTTTAAGAATTAATCAAAATGTGTATTTTGCATAAAAACGAGGGGTTGGGCACTTTTAAATTTGAAGCTATTTTAATGGAGTTTCATGGAATTTTGAGAAATAGAAAAAATAAGAAATTGTAATAAATAATGATAAATTAGTATGTGGGAACAAAGGTGTTCTTCATAGAATGTGAGAATGAATCCATTTGGATCATGTTGCAAGAAAGTGTGAGAAATTCCAAAAATGATACATTGTAGTGTTTTGAGTAACTTGTGCATTGTTTGGTCTAATCAAATTGCATTATTTTGAGTAAATTGCAAATTCAAAAGCTCTCCTGATCTTCTCTTTAAGAAGCACCATATTATCAAGCGTATGACTCCACCTACCTCATAAGTAAAATACTAAAAACAGGAGCCCACGGCCATTGCTGCTGCTCAAGGTTTCTTATCTCCTTCAGACTATGCAGAAGCTTCAGGCAGCCCAATTTGTCCCCAGCAGACTTCATGCAAATCAATTGAAAGGCCGTCTAACTTGGTGTTTACTACAACAGTTTTAACCCTGTTAAATGTAGCGTGTTTCTATCTCGTTTCAGTATACAAGCATTTTTATGGCATTTTTTAGGAGATGCAACAAGGACAGCAAAAATACCAGCTTTTGCTATGTTTTTAGGGTATTTTTTACCATTTTTTGGGCATTTTGGCAAGTCACGAGTTCACCCTAGAAAAACTCAGCATGAGAAATTTTCTGCAAGTACTTGCAATCTATGATTCCAACAAAATGAGAATAAAATGCATATTTCAGCAAATCTAAGATTATAAAACTAAAACCAAGTCATAATTCCTAACGGTAAAGAGCAAGTCAACTCTGAAGAATATGCCAGTGAAAATTATCATATTTAAAAAATAGAAAACAAAGAAATTAAACATCTTCCCTATGAGAAACCTTGAGCATTGCAGCAGGTACAAGCAACATCAACATAGCTCTGCAAACACAGTAATAATCAGTAGTAACCCATAATCAATTGTCACGATCTTTAGAAATAAACTGTATTTAATCTAATTATAGTTAACTTGTCCAACAACCAAAAACAAGAAATTAGTGTGTACATGTAACATATAATATGAGTAAAATTTATTTCCAGGTGTAATCACACACCAGCTCAATCTTCTCTTTAATAACAATCCTCCACACCGAGACAAAACCGTGAAAGTTGCCTTCTAATTATAAATTTATAGTCTCGATAGTTTTTACCAAAAAATGGTAAAGCCACAACAAATTAAACAGCTTAAATGAATGCTCAAAATTCATCCTCAAAACTTTCAAGGAAAATAACCTTTTTGATAAAGAGCACCACCTGCAGCTACGGATAACACTAAAGCACCCACCTATTTTCCTTGCCTATGCCTTCAATTTACCAAAAATCTTAGCTTTTTCTACTGATGTCTGGAACCTTCCATGTCCAAACTTAGAGGATGTGTCAATAAATTTCAGCTTGACTTCTTCCAAGGCTGTCCGGGAAGTCTGTTTCAGAAGCGACTGACGCAAAGTAACAACTCGCTTTTTGGGACCAACGCAACATCCTTTGATCATGATGTAATCATCCTTTACAATACCATAATGAGGAAATCCGCCCATTGGAGTGATATCCTTTTCAGTCCGGTCAAATTCAGTGATTGCAGTATGGGATTCCTCACTCACCTTGCCAATCTTGTAGATCTTCTTATTTAATTCAGTACGATGATGGTATCCATTCTGACCAGCCCTAGCAACTGTGAAGGAAACTCTAGCTGGATGCCAAGCACCAATACAGGCAACCTTTCTCAAACCTCTATGAGTTTTACGTGGCAGTCTTGTGACACCCCATCTGGTAACCACACCTTCATACCCTTTGCCCTTTGTGACACCAATCACATCAATCATTTCATCCTTCTGGAAAATAGCATCAATAGGTACCTGTTTCTCAAAAAAACTGTATGCATAATCTACTTTTTGGGAAATTGTTCCACCATTCACTTGGATTTCCATCAAGTGAGCCTTCTTCTGCTTCAAACCTTTCATCTTTTTCACCTGAAAAATATAATATGTGCATGTACTTATTCGATGACATTTAAGAAGAGCCATAAATTGAACAAAATTCAATGAAAACACCTAGCTAGCATAAAAGGCAAAGGTCTCTTTTCCAATTGTGTTCTCTTGGATTCGATCTCACAAACAAGCTCAGAATAACACCTATGCCCTGCTTGCCAATTCATCTACACCAGAAGTTGAGTTTCCACAAACCCATCACTGTAAGGGACTGCTAATATTATTCTATATCCACAATCTGGTAGAAATAGAGAAACAAAACCTTCAAGTTACATGGGCAGTAGTTAAAAAACAAACTATTGTAAATGTCATTTTAAGTAATGCGCATTTGCCTTCAACTTCAGCTTTTTAAATATTAAACACCATGTTACAGGAACGGTAGGTAAAACACAAACTGTTATAAATGTTATTTTAAATATTTTAAATAACGGGTATTTGCTTTTGGACTAAGATTTTAAGACTAAAATTACCTACCAGTCAGCCCCATATATCATCTAGTACTCTTTAGCTTTATTAACTTACAGCATTTTAGATGTCTCATACATTTAAACACAAACAATTAAAGATCAAATTAAAAATCCATTGCTTATTTGACTGACATTTCTGGAACTCTAAAATCAATACCATATGATGTTATATTACATTTTAAAGTTCTGTTTGTACAATAAACAAATTCATTAATCTTTTGATTTACACTTCTTTAAGTCAAATAAATATATATTGCATATTGCAATTTAATGATCATTGGTTTTGTTTTAAGTTTTTTAATTCATTAAATTTGGGTCCGTCATATCCTACAACTAAGTTCTCTTTTTTTATGACTTTCTATTCAATGTGCAGGACACCGTGCTTTGAACTTGCAGGAGACTTCAAAAATCAACTAATCAGCTTATTAGACGAAACTACTGGAGCCTTTATCATCAGAAGGTTATGATGACTATTGCTTTTCATTTCAGAAATATGTTCAAATTTAAGTTGGTCGAAGTATATGTGCAGAGATAATTACCAAGAAGTTCCAGTAGGGTGGACAACCATCCACATATCCATATTTTCTTCTCACTATATCCACATAGAATATGGTTGTACCTTTGTTCGTTTACTCCCATTAACTTAATTTGCAATGTCATTTTCATCCCTGCCACTATGCTACATCTCCAGGTGACAATCATATAAATCCATAACCTAGATAGGAACCATTCAATGCCATAAGGGCATAAAATAATATAAATACATAATGATACAGATTAAAAAAATTTAAAACTGTATCGCAATGGACATTTTCAATTATCTTGTTTCATGTTTAGAAATCATATACTTCAAAATATATATTCAAAAAATTACAAGGGAGCTAAAATTAGGATTCTATTTCTGAAAGTGAGCTACGTGATAGATTTAATTTCTTTCTTCAGGCCTGCCAGGGCAGTGACCATGCACCATGTACATTCACTCCAAAAGAGCAAGGTCTACTTATAAGAACTTGTTGTGAGACCTAAAAATTAATTCTTAAGAAGGCCGTGGTTGTGATCCCAGTACAAGAGACTTAACTAATCTGGACTCCACTTCAAACAGACAAAATCTTGTTGGTGTTTGCAACTGTTATAATGGCTATTCGATGGATCATATTTCTACCTTAGGCCTTCTAAGACTGTCAATATTCTATGGATCTTTTGAAATTTTCTATTGTATTAAGTTACCTTAACCTGAGAAGCTTACGTGCATTGTATTATGATGGACCAGCTATTGAATAGATACTGCTGCCTAACAGCTTGGCTTCTGATGTTGCTTACAGCTTTCGTTACTGATTTAAAAAGAAAATAAATCCTACTTGAACGGGTCTAACATGCAGGCAAGAAATATTTTTCCTCAGTTTGGTGAATTATCCAAATTTTTAGCCAGCCATTCGTGTGCAAAAGTTCTCGTACACAGACATAATGGCTAGACTAAGACCTAAAATAACACATTTACCTTCTACCATCGAATATGCATAAAAATCAATACTGATACTTACAAAAAATAAACAATGTTCGGCGTTTCTTGGTCTTAAAACCCTAAAGCATGTCAATTATAATTTCGTACTACACTGAATTAGAAAATGGGCAATGGTCTTGTTTTTTTTCAGTACAAGTAAATCTATGTACACAATAAACCTCGAAAAACACGGATACTCATACCTGGGTGTGAGCGAGAACCCTAATAACAGAAGCATACTTCTTCATCTTCTCAAGCTCCGCCTCGATGCTTTTTTTACCATCTCCTGTATCATATTTCTTTGCATACTTGGTAAACGCCTTCTTCTTAGCCTTGTACCAATTCTTGTAAAAGCGCCTCTTTACCTCCTCGCTGAGATGCTGAGCCCAAACGGTATTAAGTGTGCGGAGACCTCGAGGTGTCTTGATGTACGCGACTACACCCACAATCACCATGGGCGGAGTCTCCAAAATAGTCACTGTCTCGCAAGTCTCCTTCTTGTGAAGCTCTGCAAAACACGCATTAGATTATAAGCTAGAAAGGGAGGATAACAAACTATGGGTGTAGAATACAAACGAAAGAAGAAAGTAGACTTACTGGATCCCGGCTTTTCGACCTCTCTGACGATGTGGGTCATACCGGCCTTGTATCCCATGAACGCCGTCAGCTTGCAGGGCTTTGTTGGGTCGTCCCTCGGAAATGACTTCACTGTAATTCAATACCATCAAGTCAAGATTAAACATTATCTTCCTGCATACTGAAGCACTTTGGCATTCATGCATTCACACTTTTTCTATAGATTAAACAATTGATGAGATTTTTTTCCTTTTTGCTTACCTTTTCCTCTGTGACGACGAGCTCTCTTGCGAGGAAGGAATCCGAGGGATCCATGCCTGGGGTGCTCAAACTTCCTGTGACTCATACTGATTCCTTCTGCTCCTTCAAACGCCGCCCCTGCACAAAAAAGATAAAACCCTAGACGTAGCTAAATCTTAATGTATATTTTTTATATTCACTATCGTGGAATCTGGAGGTGTCCTTGCGGAAGCAAGACTAATCCCCCAGTGTGTACAACCCACTCACAAGGTAGCAACACACACAGAGTTAACACAGCCGGGGACTCGAACTCAAGACCATGGGGAGCATACCCACGCCTTAAGTTGCGATCCATGACCGGGTGAGCTAGGACCGAAGCCCTATCTTAATGTATATTAGTGTTTCTTGGGAGAGAAATATCTATTATAATTATCATAAGCCGAGAGGCTTCTATTTGGGCTTTTTTAAAGCCCGGAAAACTCTCACTCTCGCCGTCATTTTTCGTTGGCGGCTATCTTCCGGCAAGTTTGGAGGTTACATGGCGGATGTGTCTATTCTGGTTTCAAAATGGATTTTTCGTATCAGTGACATGCATCGACATACATGTCCAAGACATGTATACCATGTCAACTTGTCGCAGCGGTCGGACTTGCGATATGTGATGTGGAGTTGTAGTCAACTCGCCGATTTCAATCCTCGGAGCCCACATGAAATTACATGGACATGCCGGAGGACGGTCGCAGCTCGCTTCATGGTTAATGGCAATTTTTTTAAGCTACAAAATAAAGAGATCGTCAGCGAATGAAGAAACCGCGTTCGGACGAGATACCTAGCGGGAAAAAGAGAGCGGCCCACGCGAAATTATGTGGACATGTCGAAGGACGGTCGTGGCTCGCTTCGTGGTTACATGTGGTTTTTTGTGCATAACACGCACATTAAAAGCTACAAAATAAAGAAACCGCCAGCAAATGAAGATACCGCGTTCAGATGGCATACCTAGGGAGAAAAAGAGGGCGTGGGCTCCAAAAATTGTACATTCATCAGACAATATACTAACATGGCGCATTTTTTATGGGCCTAACGTGGAAAAAGGCAGACTAACACGTGAACTAAAACATTGTTGTTTGACTGCAGAGCAAGTTTATTGTTCAAGGGCAGATTTGAGCACTGTTTGAGGGCGGACTTCTACAGTTTTGTGTGTCGTGTTGCGGCTTGGGCTGGAGGCATAACGTGGGAAAAGGCACATGTTATTGTTAAAGCACAAAGCAAGTTTATTGTTCAAGGGCGGATTTCACCACGGTTCAGGGCAGATTTCTGCAGTTTTCTATGTCGTGTTGCGGCTTGGGCTAGACAAGTGTTTCGTGGGAGCGGCAACAAGGTGTGAGGTATGTTGAAATTTGCCTATATAACTCGAATATTTCCTGTTTCGCAGAGGTTAGGTTATCATTTACGAGCTATGCTTTGGATTTTGTGTTTAAAATCAACACGGTTTGCATTTTTTGTTTGCATAAAAAACTGTCTCATCGCTTGTATAACTCAAATATTTGCTTGTTTTGGAGCCAAAATAGACGTGTCTCATCGCGTTAGGGTTAGAGACGACATGGGACGCATCTATTTTGGCTCCAAAAAACCTTACGACACGACTAACAAGCGATGTTAGTCCCCTCTTTTGAACCATAGGTTTTTGATTGGATGGTTGAGATTGTGCTAGGGTTAGAAGTCGTTAGAAGTCGCGCTAGTGCTAGAGTAGACACAACCATGTTTGAAGTCGCATTGATTGGTCACGTTAGGGTTAGAACAGATCGCGTTATCGTCGTTTTGTTGGTTAACATGTTGGGCTTAATCTGCGAAATAGTGAACTAGCTAGGTCTATTAACACAAAACTGCGAAAGCACTTAAAACTACATGAGTCACAATGGTGAACAGGTGGGACTAACATGTCCCATCTTTGTAACCGTAGATTTTCGATTGGACAGTTGGGATTGGGTTAGAAGTTGCGTTGGGTTTAGAAGTCGCATTAAGTTTTCTATTGGTCGTGTTAGGGTTAGAAGTTACGAACACAGGTTGTGTTAGTTATAATCGCGGTTTCGCGGGTTAGCAGTTTGGGCTTAACCCAGGAAGTAGCGAAACGGCGAAAGTCGCAAGCGGCTATGTTGATTCACACGAAACTGCGAAAAGCACTTAAAACTGTGTGTTAGTCGCAATCGTCGTCCAACGGGTGGTTAGATGGTTTGACCCGGGAAGTCGTGAAAGCCCGTAGCAAGTCGTGTTAGTCGCAATCGTTGTTTTGCGGTGGTAGAGATTGTGTTTAACAGGTCATGCACGAAAGTGCGAAATCACCTAACACGGTGTGTTAGTCACAATCGTTGTCTCACAAGTAAAAAGATGGCATTGACTCGTGAAGTCGCGAAATTGCGAAAGCGTATCACACGCGGTGTTAGTCTTCATCGCTGCTTCATGATAGTAGAGAATGCATTGAAGAGGTCATGCGTGAAATTGCGAATGAGGACAACACGGCGTGTTAGTCACCATCGCCCTCTTGTGGGTCAACAAATACTATTGACCCGTGAAGTAGCGAAATTTCGAAAGCGTACTCACACTGTGTTAGTTGAAATCGCTGCTTTGCACTAATAGAGAATGCGTTTAATAGGTCGTTCATGCACGAAATTAATAGGTCGTTCATGCAGTAGTATAGAATGCATTGAAGGGGTCATGCACGAAATTGCGAAAGCGCATAATGAGCTTTGTTAGTCAATATCGGAATGAAATTTTCTATTAGTTGTGTGCATATGATGAATCCAAGGTCTTCGTAGGAGAAGATTATATGGGGGGAAGGTATAGGGGACATGGATAGGTGTAAGTGTACAAACACCCTAACAGACTATGGTGCAGAATATGTGACAAGTACTTAGATTCTATAAGGGAAATAGCATGGAACTTGTGGTAGATTAATTTAGTTATTAGAAAGCACTAAAAAATTAACACATAGCTTGATAAAAATTAAAATAATTTATAGACATCGTTGTTAGTCTGACAGATTCGCCTGTTCGTTTTGGAATTATAGGTATCTCGAATTGAAATATGGAGGCCAACTTTTCTTTACAAACAAGCAAAACACAGGTCGCATTTTGGGGAGGAATAACCGATGATAGGTTGAACATGTTCATCTATGAAGACAACGCATTCCTTTCTGCGTTGAAGTTAATCCTTGGACCTGAGTATCTAGATGGTGGACGGAGGTACAAAACGAATTTGGACATAGTGTCTCTGTTTATGGCATGGTGTTTGGAGCTCCGACCTATTGTGAAAGTCAGAGAAATCATGAACAGGTGTGTCAAGAATGAATGACTAGGGGGAATGGAAGGTTTATTGGGTTTGGCACGAGACATGGACGACTTTGATATTGTGGATGGAGCATGGATTCATGTGAGTGAATTCACTCCTCCCTTGCGACCATTCTTGCTCTGGAGCGCCACATTCGATAAAGAGGTGAGAAGAAGTGTAGCACAAGCTAGAATGCATACTATTGTGGAATACCTTGAGACGGTCGATGTCTGGCAAGTCCGTGTGGACATGGCAAAATGGGAACCTTGGTCGAAAGATAGAGCACTTGTGTAATGAACGGTTCATGCACACACAAAATGACGGGGTCGACCGGTTGGACGAGGAAGAGCTAAGCAGGGTCATGTGTTGTAGTTCAGTGAAGGCTCCAATAGGGAGACGAAAATGAACCAAGTGAGGAACATGGAAGTGACGGACGTGGAAGAGGGCACGGTGATTGTTCACATGGAGTAGCAAGATGGAACATACAGCCTTTTTTGAACCAAGGACTTTTTTTTTTAAAATGTTTTTCAATGCGTTATGTATAGACCATTATGTATACCGGCTTCGATAGTTTAGTCGGCTAGTCGTGGAGGTTTTTCTTTTAGAATGTAAACATTTTCAGAATTAATATAAAATATAGTTTTACCGAACCCAAAAAAAAATTTGTTGACAACAACTTATACTCTTATCGTCCCTATTTTGAAATTGTTCGATAAGAAATTTGAGCATTTCATTATATACGGTGAAAAAAATATGTTTTGATTGCATGTGCATGAAATTGTTCTATAACATCAATTTCAAGCATTTCAATATATATGACTGCAAATAAAATTAATTTTTTCTATAAAATTAAATTGTTATATAACAAATTTGTGCCCAAATTTGAGCGTATATTCTAGCTCCAAAACTAGACAACGCAAAACAGACCGAGTAACACACAGGTTAGTCGCACGTTTGACACCGTAGATCTTGCACTGAACGGTTGGGATTGACTAACAGGATATTGGAAACTTGCGATTAACCTGGGTGTTAGCAATTTTTATGACTAACGTACTTAGCTATTTAATTCATAGAGCGTGTTATTGAGAACAATTCGCAGCCACGGTGTATAACATGTGACTAATCTGTGTGTTATGCAAACCACAAACGCATCTATTCTAGCTCCAAAATGACAATATGACCTGACTAACACGCGTGTTAGTAGCGCGTTTTATATCGTCGATTTTGCAATTAACGACTGCGATTGACTAACCTGTCTCTAACACGTTGTATGATTCAGTTGCTTTGGAGACAGAATAGACACAACCCACTAAACTTTATCAGGATTGTTGTATGTCTATGATGTTTGGACACCTCAAACACTTTGCATGCACAACTCGTTCATGAATGGTTTGGTTTTCATCACGAATACAGCGATTTCAACATCAAAGTATAATATGATTTTGAGATGAATTGATTTTGATTGTTTGTGCATGAACAACTCATTTCAATGTGATTATAAGCTGCGATTGACTGATTGTGGTTGTTTACTATTGATAATGTCTCTATCTTTGTCCAATATGTACAGGACTAGGATGGGAAAACACCCAAAATGGCAGGACATTATGGTATTGGAAGTTCAAGATGTTAGTGAAGGTTTGCGTCATTTCTCTTCAAGGGATGTTCAGTGGACGCCAATTTGTGTTGAAAATTATTCAACGACAGACCTCTGCGCAGCAATTCCACTCAGTAGTTTGGATGCATTCATTACAGGGGAATCGTTGCATGAAGGTGCTGAAACCAAATTTATCCGAAAGTGACACACTGAGCACGATAGTGTTGTGCACAACACGCATACAACAAAGATGTACAACCGATTAGTACACACAGTCTTTCCTATTCTTTGTCTACGTTTGATGACATTACGACTCTTACTGATAATAGGACAGTTGTTTTTGAAGGTATTGGTGTTCATATGGACCATAAGACAATAGGAAAAGGTCGTCGAATAAGAAGCGCAATCGGACATATCTGGAAAAAAAAAAAAAGAGGTTGTACATGCCACTTCATTGTTAAGGTGTTATATGGTAGGCCAGATGTGGCCATCTTGACATTGAAGCAACTGTTGCATGTAGACAAGAATGGTGAATCTTGTCATGGCGTGGATGATACTAGCAATGACCTGTGCTCTTAATTTGGACCAAACCTTTCAAATGAATGCAAAGCGTATATAGAGAGGTTGTTGCTGGTGGATGTTAGCATTGATGCTATTATGGATAGACATCTTGATGATCATGTTTTTCGTGACATGTTGAAGAAGAGAGATTCATTCATCACATGCAAGGATGTTATCAACGCGGCAACGAGGGTGCGTTCTATTATGTCAGGAAAGCATGTGCACGATGCCACTAGCACCTTAGAATGGAAAAAACAAGATGAGGCTAATTTCTATTTTTCCAGAAGCCAGAAGGTCCCAACACACCTTTCATTATGGGAATACAAATGTCTTGGATGCTTGACATGATGGTTCAATTCTCGCATAACTCAATCATCTCAATGGATTTGACATTTGCAACAAACAAATATGGGGTAAGTCTCCTAGAACTTAACCTATTTTCAAGCAGCCCTTTTGATTTGTGGATGCTCATGATCTTCGTGTTTGTTTTTTAAAACAGTATCAATTATATTTGTGTCTCGTTTTCGACGAGCAGCAAGCAAGGGTGCCTAATTGGAGGATCAATGCATTTATCACAGATGATGCAAAGGCAGAGATTCGTGTGATAGAGTAAGTGCAAGAGTGAAATGTTTGTCTACGTCAAATCAAACATTATGATGCGCTGGTCTATGTTTTATTTGAAATGACTAGGCTCAATTAAAGGTTTTGTTCGTAACAAGAGTGTTTTTCAATGTTGTGTTGTACTTTGTATTTGGCACATGCGTCGAGCATGGTTGAAGAATGTGTATAAGTATGCAACGAAGGAAAGAGAAATGGACATTTTTCACCATCTAGGGCAGATAATGATGGTAATGCATGAAAGTGAAGAGAGCATTATGCAGGAGTTGCACACTTTCTTTGTTGAATTTAGTGATCAACCACATTTTCTAGAGTACTTCTACAACACATGGTGTCAAGCAGAAGGCCGTATTGGTGAGTTTGGCATTACCTTGGATTTGGCTTTATGACTTGTTAACCCTTTTGGTTGTTGTTTGGTAGTTGACATCCTACTACTATTTTTAATTTCTTTTTTTCTTTTTTTTTTTTGCTAGCTATGTGGGTGAAAAACTTCAGGAATTTCCCTCATGCTAACCAGGACACAAATAATGCCATCGAATCATACCATGGAAAATTGAAGTCGTTGCACCTAAGAGATGATAAAAAGACATGCTCGAGGAGGATGGACAATCTATATTTTATACTTGTGTATGAAGTGGAACCATTCTACAAGCATAAGTGATAATTGCAGCATTTTGGATTTATCAAAAACTACAGGTTGACACATTTGCAAACTAGTATGGAGAGGGCAAAGGCAACTCCTGATTTTGATTGTGTTCCAGATGACACTACTTCTGGTTGGAACTGGGTGAAAAGTCAGTCCTCATGCAACTGGTATGTGGTTAAGAAATTTGGGGATCACTTCTACATCTGTGAATGTTTGTGGAGTTTGCGAGGAAACATGTGCAAGCATGCGTTGAAGGTTGTTGTAATGATGAACAATTCATTTGACGATTCACGCGTTCTAGGTAAGTGGATGTTAAATGTAAGTGGATGTTCATGAATGTTGATCTTTGCTAACTTAAAATATGTGTAGTTCACTCTAAGATTTTGTTTCATACAGATCCTATTCCTATGTTGACTAATGCTAATGAAAACCCAACACCTCAACCTGTCGTTGATAGCATTTCAAATGCAGATACAAATTTAGTGGATGTCGACACTGTAATGTGGAACGAAGCAAGCACAAAGTTAAAGATGTTGTCGCAAACAATGCCACGTTCAGGCGATAAACTAATGGCATTTGTAGGTTGTCTGGATAGGTTCATGGTTGATCTTGAGAATGTCGGTGCCATGGCATTTGATTTTAGTCCCTCAAGCAATCCAGCCAATACAACCACCGTTCGTATGCAACCTTGGTTCAGTGCAAGTAGGTTTCGTCATCGCATTCGGCAGCAACATAGGCAGACTACTACGAATGAGATCTCTCATGATGTTTAGCAGTCTGTCACCTTTGAGATCCCCTTTGAGACTTCTAGGAGGAGAAAGGGAAAGAGGTAATTGGACCAAGCATCAAAATCACATGTCCTTACCATTGCATCGGTCGTGTCTAATATAGGTTGGTACTCTAGTGTCACCTTTAAGTGGTTTCTAAACATGTGAATGATGCACACGGTTATTTAGTCGTCATGTCTTGTAGTTGGTGAAAGTGATCCACACATATGTGTGACGGTGTTGGACACACCCTCAACACCTAGCCATAGGAGTCCTCATCGGCGATTGGCTTTTGATGATCTTTTACATGGACAAGGATCACAGAATGATACTCACTGATATAAATTTTGGTATTAATTGTTTAGCTTAAGCTAGTTGTTTGTAAGTAAGTCATATATGTGCTTCATGTTTAGCCATTCTTCATTCAACATGTTGTGTAATATGGAACAACTTTGTTTATTGTAATTTCGTTGTAATGTTGACTATTATTGTCCCTGCCATATTTTATAATGTATCTTTGTACGAAGGTCCCATTTGTCGTCGTGTTCGTCCGATAATGGCATTCACATACACATCAGGTGACAGACGCAGGTTTTCTGTGACTTAATTTTTCAGTATTATGCTTTTATGACTTAAATTTATTGAATGCTCTAGTTAAATAATTAATACTCTTATGGTATGATTATGCCTTACATTTTTTAGTGCTTAACACTCTTATGTCTTACATTTATTGAATGTTATAGTTATATTACTAACACTCTTATCGTATTTATCTGCAGATTGCTATAGACGTTGGCAAAGAACCACAAAGACTCTGCGTTATTTTAGCGCCTCCCCGATATCATTACTGTAGATATTATCAAAATGATAACTCCCAAACAGGCCGGTGAGTGGGAAGTTCGCATGGGAAGATATTATACTAGGGATTATATGTACATTGTTTATATAGATGAGGTGTACTTGTTCACTCGAATCATGATTCGAAGGACGATCAATTTGTATAGGCGACTATGGCCAGTATATTTCGCCCTTACGTACTGGCTAGTGACTCTCCCTCGGTTTCGCATCATGTGTGTTGTGAGACCCCATTGGAGACGTGGACAGGCCCTCGTGCCACGCCCCGATGACAGTATCATCGATGTCATGACCTTCTTTCCATGGAACCTCGTTATTTTGGACTACACCCCCTTTTCAATGGTTATGATAGTCCTCAGCTAACATCGAGGTTTGTCAGGATACATAGTAGATTCCCAACGCAGAGGAGGTCCTCTCATTAAAATTGTATAACTGTTCCTGTATGACTATGCTCTTTTTATAAAACAGTTCATTTCTATGGTTACATAGCCGATCTTCGTACGTTTGTCTCGATTATGTTTACAATTTATATGTTTGTCTCCATACACTTTATATGTCTACAAACCAATAAACTTTGTATGTTATTTTAAATCTAATAAATATAATCCTTTCTCTAAACATGTCATATTATTAAGTCTACTCTAAAAGAAAGTATTGATTTCTATAATAATGCAATTTTGATATGCAATGAAATTGAGTGAGATGTGAGATATGGAATGCAGATGTGTAAATTGTGAAGACTTAGATTGAAGACAATTTTCTCTCCTTCATGATGATGCAAGTATGTCAATGATTCATTTAAGATAGATCAACAAGATTAATTAAGGAGGTTAGGTTTTAGAAATGCATTATTATTACAATATGAATAATCCATTACATGTCATCAAAGGGAATAGGGCAAGATAATTGAAGAGAGAAGTAGACTCTGTGTATAATACTAGCAGATAGTATAAAATAATTTCATAAGTGATCAACAAGGAAACTTAAAAATTGAACATAAATTACATATACTAGAAATTATTGACAAAGTTCTCAAACATGCTAAAGAAGATGTTGTCCATGCAGTTCGTGAAACAGCGAAGGCGCATAACACGCAATGTTAGTTGCATTCGCGGTTTCGTGAGGCTAAAGGAAATGTCGGACACGCAGTCTGCGAAACAATGAAGGCGCATAACATGCTATGTTAGTCGCATTCGCGGTTTCACGAGACTGAAGAAAATGTTGGCCACACAGTCCATGAAACAGCGAAAGTGCATAACATGTTATGTTTGTCACATTCACGGTTTCGTGAGACTAAAGAAAATGTCAGCCACGCAGTCTGTGAAACAACAAAGGCACATAACACGCTATGTTAGTCGCATTTGTGAGGCTAAAGAAAATGTTGGCCATGCAATTCACGAAATAGCGAAGGCGCATAACATGCTATGTTAGTCACATTCGTGGTTTCGAGAGACTAAAGAAAATGTCGGCCTTGCAATCAGCGAAATAGCAAAGGCGCATAACACGCTATGTTAGTCGCATTCACGGTTTCGTGAGACTAAAGAAAATGTCGGCCACGCAGTACGCAAAACAATGAAGGTGCATAACATGCTATGTTAGTTGTATACGCGGTTTCACGAGGTTAAAGAAAATGTCGGCCACACAATCCGCGAAACATCGAAGGCACATAACACGCTATGTTATTCGCATTCGTCGTTTTGTGAAGCTAAAGAAAATGTCAACCACGCAGTCCGCGAAACAACGAAGGCGCATAACGCACAATGTTAGGCACACAGTCTGCGAAACAACGAAGGCGCATAACACGCAATGTTAGTTGCATTTGTGGTTTCGCGAGGCTAAAGGAAATGTCAAGCATGTAGTCCTCGAAATAGTGAAGGTGCATAACATGCAATGCTAGTTTGATTCGTCATATCATGAGGATAACAAAGATGTAGGCCACGCAGTCCACGAAACAACGAAAGCACATGACACGCAATGTCTAAAGAAGGTGGTGGCTAAATGAGATATAGCCATATGGCAAGGAGAACACCGGACATGCCAAAAAAGGAAAGATTATATTGCCTTATAGCAACAAGTTTGGCGGTCATGTTTGAGGACCATTTATAACCCATTTTCAGCTCCAAATTCTCATTCGAGGACGGACAATTCGCGAGTCAGGGTCGGCGATAGAATTCGGGAGAAAAATTCGATGGTGACTTGCGAGTAAGTATTCAGTCTCTCCCTCAAGCTGATATCTGCAGAGGCATGTTTGGAAGTAAGAAATACGCAAAAAGAATGCCTAAAAGAAAAGGGGACACTGGGGACGGACAAAGCTCAAAACGGGAGGTCAACCCAGAAAAAAAAACCTAGGATGGTAAACTCGGCCAAGAGGCCTATGCAAAAATCAGTGTTAGATGCATTGCCTGGCTCTGCAGATACATCAACTAAGTGTGTTTTTAAAGACAGTTTAGAGGGTTGCAGAGATGCTTTAATCCCACTTTTCGAAAAAGACCTCTTTTGGGTTTTCTATAAAAACAGAAATGAAAAATTTCCAATATCAAAGGCTTGGATGTACGATGTAGCCAAATTAATTGTGCCAAATGTGTTTATATACCATGAGTTGATTCAGGTATTGGCTGATAATTATGACCCTATCACTAAGTTGTGAGGATACCAAGTGGGAAACCTTTGGTGGTAATTACTAGGTCTGTCATTATTGATTATTTCACATTGTCCAAAGAAGCCCTCACTAAGGTAGACCTACAACAATTTAAAATGGACTATGATAGGTTATTCAAGACATACAAGAATTATGAGCTCTCATATCATAGGAGAAGGGGTGTGAACAACTAATGGTTGATGGTTACAAGGAGCGAGCCATTCCCCGTTGATGATTTCCTTGGGTATTTCCAGAAAACCTACTTTGCCTTGTTGCAGATTCTGTGGGGGACACTAGTCCCAAGATGCCTGTGAGTTTTATGTTCATGGCTATGAGAATTCAAAACCCAGATGTCAATCTGGAGTTTGATTTTTCTTCGGAAATTGAGAGGAGAATACGAGGGCAGTTGGTGGTGTGGAAGGAGAAGAAGAGCAATAATTTCCACCACTATTACTTATTATGTCATCTTATCTTGTTTCAAAAAAGGCAGGCATTTGCAGAAAGATGGAAATTAGGAATAGTGGACGAAAATGGATACAGGCTCCCAATTTAGCTTTGGTGTTACCTATGGGATAAGAGATGTAGGGATTCAGATTACAAGGTCTTCCGTGATTCCTTTGTTGCCAGTATGTTGTTGTTTTCCATGGAGGGGTTGATAGATTGTCTCCTAGAATAAGGAAAGTATTGAGACCTTTGGCCAATGACCCTAAGAAGGGTCACACTCACAATTTTGCAGATTGGTTTTACATGGGGAATATACAATTATTAGGGTCTATGGTTGTCCCCAAATTTCCCATTTACTGCCCATGTTTGTACAAGATAGGCTTGCATTTTTGGAATATACATGGTAGATGTTATGGTTGGAAAGAGAGTTGATTGCTCCAAGGAAGAAAGGGAAATTTATGCCTAATCATGTGACATTTGGTGGATTCTCAATTGGATCCAACATGTTGGAAAAATTACAATATTACTTAAACATTAATTTCAAGTTGAAACATGGTAAGCAAAGAATGTGTGATCCTGAAAACCACATCGACTCTGTTATTAAGTCAATTTCACATGAGTTACTGATAGAAGAGGACCTGATCAATAATCTCAAATTAAATGGAGAAATTATGGATAGAAGGAAGAAGTGAGAAATCATAGCAAGAGTTGAAGAGGAAAAGAAACAAAAGGATCCATCTTTCCCTGGGTTCTATGCTATTGTGACTGATGGGTTGGAGAAAATAGAATTGTGTTTCTAAAATTTTGAAAAGATATATGGCAAATCATCAGGTGTGGAAGAATCATCACAAAAGGTCGAGGGTCCACCAAAGAAACCCATAGGGGTTGTGATTCAAGAGGTTACAGATAATAAATCCATGGGAGAAGTGCATGAAGAGCAGGACGATACACTTGAAGTTGCCGCTGCATTGAGGGTCGTAGGGAGAGAGGAGCCATCTGATCAATCAAATATGGTTCCACCCAGGTACCAGGAAGAGCTACATGGCTATGAGGCCCAAGGTAACAAAAGAGGCAAAGCCTATCAATACTAGTGATGAAAGACTGGCCATATCAACGAGGTTCCTTGATGATGACAATTTCATCCATAGTTAGGAATTTAAAGATTTCTGGTTAAAGACAAAAATGAAGGAATTTGAAGACAGGAAACAAGTGAACCTCACAAGAGTAGAGGAAACGGAACATGAAGAGGTGATTGTTCAAACTTTGAAAGAAATGAGATTGGATGAAACAAACTTGACCCTTGCAGAAGCAAGAGAAATGGTTTTAAATAGTAGCATGCTCATAATTATGGGAATGACCATGAAACAAACGTCCTTGTTGGATCAGGTCAGGCAACAGGATGATCCCATGCTAATTGTTGAATTTGATTCAAATGAAGGGGTGAGTTGAACAAGGTATAATCCCAAAATTGAGATATTAGCCTTATGGGCGAGCTCAAAAAGTACTTGTAAGCCAAAGTTGGTTGGTTTGGTAAAGGAAACTCAAGGGGAAACACTTTCAAATCCATAAAAGAAACATCTCCATTAGAGGCGGCTACAATGACCATGCACTATGCAATGTTTACAAGGGATGCATTAAAGCAAATGTAAGGAAAGTTACATGAACTAGAGGTTGAGCAAAATGATATGAATAATGAAATAAATAGGTTATATATTGAGAATGCTACATTGAGAGGAAAGTTGAAAGGTCAGCCTAACAATCAAAATAAGGCAATCATTTTGCATACGCATGCCCCTTCAAAGCAAATTGATAAAACATGTGACAACAAAGAGTGGACTAAAGAAAAGAAGAAATACGAGAAAGAGATACAGGATATGAGGGAGGTCAATGACGAGATCCTGCAAAAAATGGCACAAGAAACTCTGCGAGATTTTGAACAAATTATCCTACACAGGGTCAACTTTATAGTTGATAAATTGAAAGAGATATATGGAAGTTATCAGACTTTGTTGAAGATGTTAGAAGTGTTCAAATAGAATAGGCCTAAATTGGAAAACCTGTCAAACGGGTGGCAACTTGCATGTGTGACATTGGACACGCTACACAAGGTGACTCAGAGAAACCCTGATGCTAAACAAAAAATAAAAGAAACTTGGCAAATGGTGTAAACAATCGAAAGAGGACTCAATGATGTCAGAAGTATGGAGAAAAAGGTGAGAGCAAAAATTGATTATTTCCACACATTTCAGCATTGGAGTATCCCTCGTATCACGAACAATGAGAAGCATATCCAGGACTTCGATGATTGGAAGAACGAGTTCACCCAGATTGTAGCAAAGATCATTGCACATTTGAAGGAGGAAGGAGATATCAATGTTGAGAGCTTTCATGTGTTTCAAGATGGGATTATAAATGTGGATTTTGGTTACGCCAGGTTTGTTGTAGAGGTCAGGAATTTAATAGACAAGAAGTGGAAAGATCATTTGATGAACATGCCCATCACTTTGAACTTTCAGTGGCCCGGTGATTATGAAGTTTACCAATGGGAAGTGACTCATCTGGATGTGCTTGCAATTCGATAACAGAGATTGCCAGGCACAGAATCTGAGAGTTGCAATCATCTTCAAGTTTGTTTATGTTTTGAATTATGTTTACGCAAATTTGTTCTCTTATTTCTCCATTATGTCATTTAGTTATGAAGAGGTGTCTTGTAATGGTCTGAAGCTTGTTGATTCTCCCGATTTTGTAAAATAGGGAGAGACCAAGACCAATAGAAACATAGTAGATATTTTGAGAATACCGTAACAATATGTTGTACCTCATTTCAGTGGCGAAATCAATAGAAGAATCTAAAAACTTCTCTGCTCATTTGAAGTGTTAGTTTCAATTTCAGTTTCTTCGTTTCAAGAATATGAAGGGGACGTCACAAAATATACTCGATTCTAGTGAAATCAATTGAAGTAAGTTTAGAACACATTCCCAACATATATATGAAAGCAAAGACATTTGAGAAAGACACATATAACTATTCTTCATATGCAAACATATATAACCCTATAACCAATTGAAGAGGCACATATCACCTTGTTCAACCATTCATCATACAAGACGTGTAGAAAAGCCACATATAACCATTCAGAAAGCAAGAAAAATTGTACAAGAAACCAGTCAATAACCATTCAAGCTGTTTAAGTGAAGTGATTCACATTTATTGAAAATAACCATTCATGAAGCATTGAAAGTGTTTTCTTAAATGAAACAATTGGATAAAATTCCAATATGTCTGATTGCAAACAATTTGCACCATTGCTGATGTTTTATTCAACAGAGGTCAGCAATATACGTCTAGAAAACTTTTGTAACAGTACAAGCTTGTTATGGAGGCAGAGGTTGAGTATTTAAATCAATTTTATTTCCCCCAGTGCTCAGAGTAAGGGGAGGCACATCCTTCCCATCATCTTCATTGGTTACCAAGGTAGACACCTCCTCGAGCCTCTATTTCCAGTACTCAGCGCATTGCGCACAAACATCTAGCATGCCATGCCTCTGGTCACTTATGACTTTGCTACTTTTAACGCACACCTCACGCACTACCTCTTGTCTCTCATTCGCCATCTGTAGTCTACGCACTTCTAGCTCAAGGTTTGTATTCTTATCGTCGAGGTCCATGACCTTGTTATTGAGTTCCATGCATTTCTTACTCAGTTCAATGCATCTCCTTTTCAATTCAAGGCATCTCCATTCAAGGTTAGAAACAATCCCCTTCAGCCTTTCATTTTCAGTGTGGGCCATTTCAACCTTCTATGTTAGTAGTTCTGCATGCATGCCCTCAAACTTCATTATGTCCATCCCATCGTTCCAGTCTAGAAAGGGTGGTAGTGATTGTCATGCAGACTTCCCTAAACCGTCATTGGAGGTGAGAACATCGGGCATCCCATGCCCCTGTGAAGTCCTAGTAGGAGTTCCGTTCCCTGGAACAAATGTTTCAACACCCTTTCTTTTTCCTGTCCCTGCTTTTCCCATTGCCATCCCTGCAAAAAATGCCCAAAAAGAAGTATTAGTAGACAGAAAGGCAAGACAACATGAAAAATGCAAGAAACAATAGATTATGCCAACATGAAACGAACAAGTTTTTGTTGCATTTTTGCATTAATAACATTATGTTGAATACAAAAGTTAACGTGTTCACTAGACTGACAAGTGGGAGGGCACTTGGGTGGCACGTTACCTGCCAATTGGGAATCCACGTTTTGGGAAGATAACTCCATCACTCACCACTCGTTGTCCTGCATCCAACTTATTACACATCTGCCATGGAACTATAAAACAAGTCTGATTTTTTTAATTGATTTTTATTGAATTTTTTTTGTTATTAATTCATTTTAGATTCAGTGTTAAAAAATAAACAATAACAATGGTATATTGAATTGTCGTAAGTTACAGTGGAAAGAGCACATGGTTCACAATTTTAATCAAACATTCGACTTGATCTGTATACATAAAAGAGTTGCAGGAACCCTATTGATACACAATAACAAAACCTATGCATATGCAATAAGTAAGAGAGCTTGAACAAAACTTGAACAATAATTGACTATCATCGACTTTATTCTACCATCCACTATCATTATTAAAAATTTTGTGCACCAAAGACAGGTTTATGAAGTTATTAAAGGATAGTATTTGGTGTAGGATCACCATGAAACAGTCCAACAAATCAAGCCTTTACAGTTAGGATCCTTAAAATAGCATGAAAGGTTGAAAATAAAGTACAGTTCATTTAAAACAAAAACAATAATTGAGAGGCTTTAAACTATGGTAAGGTAAAATCCATCTCAATATAAGATATCTAAATCCCATCCAAATAGTCTATCAAGACTGATCTTCCACCACAGTATCTCGCTGTAAATATTAGTTCAGTTGAAGCTTCTGTTTTAAGGGCAAAAAGAGGAACAACAACGCAGATCAAAAAATATTATAGCCTCTGTTGTCTGGTTTGCGCAATGGAGTTGACAGCATCGTAAAATGCTTTATGCTTCTTATCATTCTTATGCAACTTGAGAGGGGTGATGCCAAGTGATCATAGCCTCTGACTTGTCGGTCTGATCATAAGGTCGCGTTTAACATCCTCTTTTAGTGGGTTGACAGTTTTGCCAACTTTATCTCACCACATACAAACGACATCATATGAGTGCTACCTATTTCATTGCATTGGAATAAGATAAACGATGGAATGAGAAGACGAAGGAAGGGATCTTGTCATCTTCAAAACTTACCGCAGGTGGGGAACATACCAGGTCTTCAATAGGCCACACCGCCCACAAGTTTAGGGAATCTGACAAGACATCAATGAAAGGACCTGGGCAAGGCAGCTGGGCATTTGCATCAAAGACTTTCATAATGCAAACTTTAGCACAATATCATGGGAGTGGAATACTATGACACATTACACCCTTCCCTAGCCCATCAACAACACCTTCCCCAATCACTGCCCCATCCACTAGTAGCTAGACTTCAACTCCAACAGCAACAACGTGAGCATCTTCATTGGCGTACTCTTCTTTGTCTTCCACAGTTGCCTGCATCAGTAACGAGTGGACACGGTCGCTTAAATATAATTATTTATAGCTAACCATCAAACATAGGCAAATAAATTCATGTCAATGTAATACAACAGTATCGAAATAGTTGTTTGTCCTGATGCATTACCCCCATTGCAATCACGGTCTGCATTTGTACATCCATCATCATTTCCCCCAGACTCTTTCTCAATGCTTTTTTCAATCACATTATGCTATAAAATATGACACATTGTACAGGAGTGTAAGTACATATTAAACCCATATGCCTGCGAACACTACTAGACCAAGGTCGATGAATTTTACACGACTAAGGCAATAACATGAACACAAATAACGGACACAAACTATAACAACATAAAAAATGCTTTGCAGTATAACACTGCCTCTCGCCGCCTGTTATGCACAATAACAACACAATACCTGTTCATCTATGCTCCTATCCTCCAATGTCTGCCCCAATTCAGTAGACTCCTTTGCAATCTTCTCGCCACTACATGCACTCAAATTTCCATTCAACGTCTCCTTCAGCTTCTCCCTCCAAATAGACTTATGAGGTTTTCGCCTTGATTTTTTTGCAGACTATAATTGGTCTCGTCCAATACCACGACCGACTGCATACAAAAAAGAGTTACTCTATAGTTTGACACAACACAAGATGATATAGTACTACATGTCATGCACAATGCCACCGCATTACCTGTTCACCTTTGCACCTATCCTCCAACCTCTGGCCCAGTTCAAGAGATTGCTCTGCATCGTCTCGCCATTGCATGCACTCGATTTTTCAATCGTCATCTCCTTCACCTTCTTCCTCCTAATAGACGTCCGAGATTTTGGACATGGTTTTGGGGAACACTACACATGGTGTCATCAGGCAACTACATTGACTGTTCTTTGCTCCTATCGTCCAGTGTCTGCCCCAATTGAGGAGACTGCTCCGCAATCTTCTCGCCACTGCATGCACCCAATTTTTCATTCTTCTTTTTTTGCTTCCTCAACAAAATAGATGCAACCTCATTTGTTTCAGGATCTGAAGTCGGCCTTGTTTTTTCTGCAACATTCTTCTTTTTTTGCTTCCCCAACGAAACAAATGCAACCTCATTGACTGACATGTTTGTTTCACAATTAGCCTTCAATACCAAAACCTCCTCGCTATGGCCTACGCTGTCACATAAACTCTGGGCAGCAGGATATGATAGCTCAATAAGACATTCTTCAGATATTTCAAATAATTTAGTAAATTATAAAACAATATGATCAGTAAAAATTACCTCTATTCCAATATTCTTTCTTTTTAGTAACTCTAAAACCTTCTTCCTTCTCTCCTCCCTAACCGGACTATTGTTGTACACTCGCATTGCTTCCTTTATCTCTTCCTTCCATTTGGTAGGAAGCTCATCACATGTTTTCTTGCCATATTTTATGCGCACTCGTTCATTGACACATTTTTTTTGCATATTATACCGTACACTCATTTGGTATTCGATATTAGACTCCCTCTTTTTCAAGTACGTCTGCACTTTCTTTGTATGATCCGCGCTGCGTTCTCCACTACCACGCGGTTCACGTCTGCGTCGTACACCCCTGAATAATGGAAGCTGATGCACTCTGGCTCTATGCATATTAAGCCTCCCCAGATCCCAAAACTTATAACCTCCATTGTAGGAAAACTGACGGAAGAGACAAAAGTAGTGCAATCTGCCATTAATATGTTCTTTTTTGTGATCAGGTTGTTGCTGCGCACAAGCAACAAAGACAAAGTGTCACATTCAATTTTGCACTAATCAAACATTATAAAGATAATACAAAATATAATGACTAATAATGGACCTCCTCGTTACTCGCCCCTCCTCCTTGTTCCTATTCCTGAGCGCTGACAGAATCACCTTGCCCTTTAGTCTCCTTCTCTATGCTCACCTCGTGCTCACTACGAACATCCCCTTTTTCACTCTCACCATCTGGAGCATCAGTATAATAGCCCTCATCTACATTGCTAATGGCCTCATCTTCCTCACCAACAAAGCCACTATCATAATGTTGTTAAATAAAATAGCACACATCATCGATGCTTTTTATGCCCATATATATATATATCTACATTTCCACTTATAAGTCCCAACTTCCAGTAACCATGCCATGTAATGATGAAAAAAATAATAATACAATGATGATAAATAATTACCAGTGTGGTTGTGCAGTCACTCAGAAGTCGACTTGACAATGGGTTCAAAATTGGAGACCCGACTCGTGACTCATTCAAATTTGAATCCCCAACTAGTCTTTGACCTGAAAGCCCATCTCCTGACTCTTTCAAATTTGGATCCCCAACTAGTCTTGCATTCGAAAGCCTAACTCCCTACTCTTTCAGATTTGAATCCTCAACTAGTCCTAGATGTGAAATCCCAACTCCTAAATCTTTCAGATTTGAATCCCCAACTAATCCTGCATCTGAAGGCCCAACTCTTTCCTGGGTATACAAATTGGATCTCCAGTCACAAGCATTAAATAGTGACAAAACCAAGGAATACTACATGTTGCATAATCCATTAAATCTACTTATCTTACAGGCAGGCCGATGTCACATGTCACTTGGAAGCAAACGTGGCCAATTCCCAGGAGATCATCTACCTTTAGCTCCAGTAAACCATAATCAAGATCAGTAGTTTCCTTCAACCTTTTTCTCAATGCACTTGACATGATCGAACTGAAAAAACAAAAAAGATGCAATTGATATTCTTCACACTATCAGTAACACCACACATTCACCACAAATGACACAGTCAACACATGACCGATTATTCATACATTGCAATATAAAGTCAACATGTCATTGTGTTATGTACAACCCAGCTAACGGACGTGTCTATTCTGGCTCCAAAATGATAGTACGGGTTGACTAACACGGGTGTTAGTCACGCGTTTTACACCGTTGATTTTGTAATTAACGGTTGTAATTGACTAACTTGTTGCTAACACGTTGTACGAAAGGTCTATTTTGGAGCTAGAATAGACGTGGGTTGTGTCTATTCTGGCTCCAAACGGACCCATTGTACCAATGACATGCATCAACATACATGTCTAAGAATAAATATATATGCAAATACATGTGCTAGGCACCTAATAGCTACATGAAAGAGAAATTCATGTAAAATATTCTGTTTCAAATTGAGCTTGTTTTACGTGGGCTTGACCTCATTTACATGTTATGGTTTGCATTTTATGTTTAAAATCATTATGGTTTTCCTTTTGATGCAAACAAACTCCTAAAAATTAGGTTGTTGACTAGTTGATGCAACCATTCCTTGACTGTGCGTGACTTGCTCTTATTTAGGAGCTAATCTATTGTTTGCTCACAATTAGGAGTTGATCTGTTGTTTGTTTATAATCTCTGTAGGAATTAATTTAGATGTGATTGATCTGTTATGGACTGATGTTACTTTACAGTCTTTGCAGGAACTGATAAGGGTTTTAGACTATTGTTACGTGGTAGTAAATTATATGAGTTGATTAGGGGATTTTGTGGAATAAAGAGGAATGTTGTTAATGAGGAGAGTAGAGGTTTTCTTTTTTTGATGTAATGATCAACCAAGAATAATGGAAACAAAGCATAATATTTTCATAGTTTCTTTTGTCTTTGTTTTATTGTGTCTTTTTCCTCTGTATTACAGAGGACATGTTTGTTGAATTGCAGGGTTAGAGGATCATCTGCATCACCTTCTCTCTCTCTCTCTATATATATATATGTGTGTGTGTGTGTGTGTGTGTGTGTGTGTGTGTGTGTGTGTGTGTGTGTGTGTGTGTGTGTGTGTGTGTGTGTGTGTGTTTATTGCTTCATATTCACAACCTTTCAACAAATCAAACAACAAAAATGTGTTTGGTTGGAGCAACAAAACAGTGGACACTTCCAAACCATTCTAATTTTTTCTACAAACAAGACAAAGAATGAGCATTTCATTTTTAACAACTCTGCTCACTATGGAAAACTAACACATATAATTATGAAAATATATATACCTTTAAAATCTTCTAGATCTTCTTCACCCAACCAATCCACAAACAACGAACCTTGGTACCCTGACACGACCATGCTGCAAAATGATTAATATTTTTTACAGATAGAACAAAAAATGACATAGGAAATAAAAAAAATTGGCATCTTGTCTTAGGGTTTCAAATTACCGTAGCTGCCTAAGCCTCCACCCAAATCGTTGTCCTCTTGACACCTCCCAATGACTCCCCTCACAACCACCTCTACGATACAAAAATGATAAAAAAATTGCAATGGAAAACACAGGGTTGAGGAAGGAATCATTAAACTATCGTGTTATCTGTTAGGGTTTGAATTTACCGATGCCACCATACCCCTACACAACAATCTTCAAACGTCCCACCCACCTGTGCGCTACGATACCTCCTCCTTGGACATGAAAAAACCTACATGTTAATAGACGATAACAATATACCCATACAACTCGTGTTATGCATGCGGTCGACTTTGTCCTCCCCTTCGGAGCCACATATATTTTGATAATGCATACCTATAACTCCAATGGAAGTGCAACTCCCTTGCTTAGTGATTCAACCAAGGACATTCAAACGCAAAGATCTCAATGGATTTTTTTGAATTATTTCCCCTCCTCTGCGAGAAGAGTTTGACATGTAGCTCCCGTACGAAATATATCCAAAAATTTCAAAATCGTGTTTTTATTCAATTTTTTTTAAAAACTGTGCACATAACACGTGATCGACAATGTTAGTCACCTCATGGACGCCAAAAATGTTAACCGCGTGGACACCAAAATGTTAACTGCGTGTAACCTTTAATGTTAGTTGCGTCGCCTGATGTAGCCATCCCATCGCCATGACATTGACTAGTAAAATGTTAACTGCGAACAAGCTTTTCTGTCAAACACAAAAAGGCAACATCATCCATGTCATCGGACCCACAAATACCTCCATGTCATATGTGGGTCCCAGGAACGTTGGTCTCATGACATTTCGTACTTGAATGGTATGTCTTCGACATCATGTAGGGGCATGTCGTTTTGGAGCCAAAATAGCTATAGCCTTACGCGATAGGGTTTTTGTGGGTGGTGTTTTGTACCCGCAAAAATTTCCCGGCAGTTATCTTTCAGCAAGTTTTAAGGATGTGGTGCGGGCTTTAGCAGGGTTCTTCTGACAAGGGCAATGGAGTATCGTCTAGGTATGTTAGCGAAGTTATTTCGTCTCGAGCAAGCATTAATCCCTGTGCGGACATCAGAAATTTGCTTTTATTTGATGAGTCTTCAGAAAATGGAAGCATTTGGTGGGTTAAGCTTAGCGATAAGCGCAGGGTGTGCAATTGGTTTTCTTGTGTTGAGGGCTTTGTGCAGAGTTTTGGCTTTTAGGTGGTGGTGTTATCTCGTCGTTCATTTTTTAGGGAGGAAGAGAGTATTCAAAGGATTTGTTTTCGAAGAATAAAAGGGTATTTGGCTTCCCTGGGTAAGAGGACATAATGGTTGGCTATAATTTTCTTGCATTTTCTATGTATTGGTTTAATGGTTAATCTTTTGGTGTTTTTGGGTGTGCTGGCAGGGTTATAGGTTAGTTTTCAGAATTGCATAGGAGGGAAATCTATTTGTTGGAAAACGAAGTGGAGAGAGAAAAGAGATCAAACTCTAGAAATCGAGTGTGTATGAGTGAATCCTATTTTAGTGTTGTGCTTTTTGGGTTTTTCGGGAGACCAATTATTTGGGGGGTCTGCATTTTATTTTTGGACTGGTCATATATTTAAGCCATTTGCATCTCATGTATTCCCCTATAATATGTGTCGTCAAAATTGTATCCAGCGGCTTAAAGGGTTTACAATGCTGGGTTACATTGAAAATTATAATTCTAAGTGGGATTTCTCATGGTGTTGTGGTTTTGGTATTTGGAGAGGTCAATTATTTGGAGGATTTGCATTTGCTATTATTAAACTTTAAGTGGGATTTTCTCAATTGTTGATTTAATTTCTTCCTCTATAATATGTGCCTTGGAAATTGTATTCAGTCGTGTAAAGGGTTTCAATTATTTGGGGGGTTTGTATTTTATTTTTGGACTGGTCATATATTTCGAGGGTTTTCATCTCATGCATTCCCTTGTAATATGTGTCGTTGAAATTGTATCCAGTGGCTTAAAGGGTTTATAATGTTGGGTTACGTTGAAAGTTATAATTCTAAGTGGGATTTCTCGTGGTGTTGTGCTTTTGGTATTTGGAGAGACCAATTATTTGGGGGGTTTGCATTTGCCCTTTGGACATGTCATATATTTAGAGGGTTTGCATTCCATGTAATGGTTTCTTGAAAAATGTGAAAGGTTTGAACATGGGATTAAGATTAGAAAAAATTGGGATGGCCACAATGCAATGAAAAATAAAATTGCAACATCCTATAGATGCAAGATCATATATTTACATCCATATGTGTGGTTTTGCTTTTAGGACAGGCCGTTTATTTGGGGGGTTTGCATTTCATGTATTGGTCTGTTAAAAGTTTAAAAAGGTTTGCACATGCAATTAAGATTACAGAAAATGCAATTGAGACAATGTTGTGTAAATCACAGTTGTAACATGCTATACATGCATTATCATATGTGTGTGTGCGTGCGTGTGTGTGTGTGCATATATATATAAGACATCTTATAAATTAATGCAAACATAGACATACATATATATATACATATATACATACATATATATATATATATATATATATATATATATATATGTATATATATATATATACATATATATATATACATATATACATATATATATATACATATATACATATATATATATGTATATATGTATATGTATATATATATGTATGTATCTATATATATATATATACATATATGTATATATACATGTATGTATATATGTATATATATATGTATATATATATGTATGTATATATGTATACATATATGTATATATACATATATATACATATATACATACATGTATATATACATATATATATATATACATATATATATATATACATATATGTATATATACATATATATATATATACATATATGTATATATACATATATGTATATATACATATATATATATATACATATATATATATATACATATGTATATACATATATATATATATGTATATATACATGTATGTATATATGTATATATACATGTATGTATATATGTATATATACATGTATGTATATATGTATATATACATGTATGTATATATGTATATATGTATGTATATATGTATATATGTATGTATATATGTATATATATATATGTATATATATATATGTATATATATATGTATGTATATATATATATATATACATATATATATATATATACATATATATATATATATATATATATATATATATGGTCATGTTATAAATGAATGCAGGCATAGGCATACGATCCTAATTGGATGTTATATGCACATAGTCTCGTGTTTGGCTGTATTTGCATATGTTTACAGTATGTATGTATATCTGCATCATATATGACATCTCATTAATTAATGCAAACATATACATACATATATATAGATGGTCATGTTGTAAATGAATGTAGGCATAGGCATATGATCCTAATTGATGTTCTATGCATATAGTCTCGTGTCTACCTGTATTTGCTTATGTTTACAATATGTATGTATATCTATGTGTGTGTGTATGTATACACACACACACACACACACACACACCTAAACCTGCACACTTAATTAAATGAATTTTATTTGTTTAATTATCATTTATCCACCTATTAATTAAATTAAGGTTTTATTAATATCCCATTTTCTTCTATCCAACCATTAATCAAATTTAACATTTGATTAATTAACCTTTCTTCTGTTAATTGAATAAATCCTATTTATTTGATTAAATCCTCTTTCCACATTTAATTAAATTCATCTTATGATATAAATAAATCAATATTTATTTATAAATTACCCTCCCACTTGTGTTTCCCTACAAGTGCAAGTTGCATCCATTAACCGAAATAAATCATTTTATTTTAATTAAAAATCCTAATTTTCTCCCACTTGCATTCTCCTACAAGATCTACTTGCATCCTAATCATTCTTCTAGAACCTCCTAAATCCCACTTAATTAAATCTAATCCTATCCTAAACATTGTCACATTCCTAAGCAAAAACAAGTCACTTCTCAAATCCCCAAAGTCTTCATAAACCATTAAAGCTTTTGTGTCTCCAACAAGTTAACCTCCAAAGTCTTCAATAACCATTAATGACTCAACCTCAACCCTTGGTTAGAGACTTTCTCTCTAACTTAACCCTTATCTAACCCATGAGTCTCTTCAAGCATTCATTGCTTTGACCATGGTTATCCATTAACTCTTGCACAAGAGTTTATCCTTTGGGTAAAAGGATTATCCAATAACTCAACCCTAACCTTAACTCCCATGGTAACCACCATGTCTTCTCAGGCATTTAATGCCTCTTACATCTCCTCTCAAGCCTCCTCATGGTGACACTTGTTAGCCTAGGATTGGGTTGAAAAACTCACAAGGATTGAAGATCATTCAATCCTAACCCTTGTTAAGATTAGTCAATCTTAACCCTTCATTTCCCCATTTCTTCTATAAATAGGCTCCATTTCCTTCATTATCAATCAATCCAAGTCTTCATGCATCTAAGTTATAGTCTCATTTCATCAAGCATTTTAGCCTTGTAGACACCTAAAAATGTCCCATTAATTCTACACTAATTATTCGTCTATTTAATTAAGTAATTCTTTAATTATTTGATTAAACTAACTATTTCTTCCAATCATCGCCCTTCAACACTTCTAATTGTTCTATTTCTATTCTCAAATAATTTCAGTCAGTTAACCATATCTCAATTATTAATTAAATATCAATTATTTAATTAATTGCGACATTTTCCTTAGTTAAATAATTTTTATTATTTAATTAATTCTATTTCCTAAGTTTAAATAATTTCATTTAAATTAATTAATTAAATTCCTCCAATTCCCCAAATTATAATTCCAATGAATTCCATCTAATTTCATTTCATAGTTCCCCAAATTCGGATTTCAATTAATTTCATCTAATTCCAAATCACCAAATTCACATTTTCCCCAAATCTGAATTTCAGTTAATTTCATGTGCATTTCAGCATTCGAATGACCAAATTCAAATTCAAATTGAAAATGAAAATCAAATTCAATTTCAAATTCCTACAGCACATGCTAAAATCAGAACTGATTGATCAAATCAGTTGTCTAATCAGTTAACTCATTTAACTCATCAATCATCCTTTTTAACTCAAAATCAACTTTTTATGACCAATCCATCAATTCAGTCATCTCCCTAGTCTATTCAGTTCACTAATCAATCAAAGAAGTTTACTAATCCATCTATTCAGTTCACTCTCCAATCAATCTAGTTGACTACTCAATGAAATGAGTTAACAAATTAACCAACTGTTAACTGATCAATCTAAATCAGTTGTCTCCCAATCTACACTTGAGTTCAAATCCTCACCTCCTTTGTGTTAAAAATTATAAATTCAACCTCTTTTCTCATTTCAATCTAGAATTAGAAAATCAAAGAATCACAGTCTTCAATATTGTTGTCTATTTTATGCAAGAAATCAAGTGCAATACCCGAGAGCCACCTACATCAACAACAATGGAGAAGAACAATGGAAGCACAAGTGGAGAATAGGGAGTTATAATCAGCTTAATCTTCTTATTTCTTTCATTTATTTCATTGAATTGTGTTTAGAATCGGTTTAATTAGTTAAGGATTCTTGTGATTCATCCTTTTAGTCTAATTAGCCTCAGATTTCTGATGATTTCAAACATGAGAACAAGCCTCTCTTTGATAATAGTAATTAGATCATTTTAATAGCATCGTAGCATAGATTTATCATGTTTTGCATATCATGTTATATTCATTTCCATGCTAGTTTAATATCATCTTAATCTCATTTTCACACTAATTTAGCTTCATATCAATATCATCATCTTGCACCATATCATAGCTAATCCAATATCAATATCATGCTAAGATCTTAGTTGCCTTGCATTTAGATCTTTGATCATATATCCCTCATTCTTTAGGTAGTCGTCCTAGAGATCAAGTGCTCATCCAAGCTGAGAGCCACCTTGATTTGAATAATCCAATGTAAATGAATGCAGGCATAGACATACACATATAACAATACGTGGATAAAGTCTTGAGAAATTACAAATCTTAATTGGACATTCTAACCTTTGAGAGCTATGCTCAAACCAATACATGGATATAATCTTCTGCAAATGTATAGTGTATAAAAATTAACGAGGGAAAAACTAAACGTGGTCCCAAAAGTGAATGAAAGTAAATTGAAGTTGATGCAGATACCAATTCAAAACCACCAGACTTGCCAAAGTATGTAGTTGTCGAATTCCAAAATTATAATGGTCCACCATGGGACATTGCAAATCCAAAACATGTGCCCATCCCTCCCATTACTCAAGGTAACCGCACACAGATTCCATTGACAATGACCTAGGCTATCATGATATACAAACCTCGAGGCCTGACATTAAACAAAGCTACAATAGACATAGGGAAAAGTGAAAAACAAGGACTTACTTTTACAACAATTTCAAGGGTGAGGTCATTTGATGATTTACAGATTGAGCCGCCCTTTACATTTGAAAGATTTTTTAAAATGTAGAACATTGCCTATACTATAATCAGAAAAAAAGAAGAGGCTTGGTTGCTGGTCTTGTCCAATCAAACTAGCACCTATCAAATCTGAAGTAGCAATGGGTCCACTAACTTCTATACTTTATTTTTATTCAGATCACCTTTGCTATCTCCATCTTAGGCCAGCTCAACTTACCCCTCATTGGATTTTGCACATTGTCTTGCTACCCATCAACATGATGAATAATTAGGTTTGTAGCTTTCTAATTTATATTATATTTTGAGATTTAAGTGTGTATATTCTTCAGCTCAAATCATTTTACATAGATATTCACTCAATTGCTCCAAGATTCTTCACTTATTAATTCAATATTCCATATTGTATCTGCTCTCCCACAGATGCAAACTTCTCATGCTGGAAGTGATGTTTCTATCTTCTGTTGCTACCATGTATGTATATCTAATCTAGAATTTCTTTTCCTATTTCCTTGTTGCAAATTCAATTCTTGCATTCACATATATGTTATTGGCATATTTTTTGGACCCTTATGCCTTACAAATTCTTTCCCCTATAAATATGACTCTCACTCAAGTAGATATTTAATCAAACAATTCTTATGCACTTTACTAATTTTGTTTGTTTGTCATTTGCATTTGCCATAAATTAACCTTTTCATATCACATATATAAACAATGACATGAACAGGTACCCATTTTTCATTTTTACGTTTATGTTTTGCAGTTTGTAGATATTATTCCGTGTAACTTCAATTGAGTTTCCCCCTCCTATTGTTGGTATCCAATCTTCCTCTCCAAACATTATTTCCAAACAATTGCTTTAAAATGAGAAATGTGGTACTTGTTCTTGTCAAAAAATTTCTCCATGTGGTTGCTACTCATTTTTCCAGCCAACATATTTTGTTTGCTACTTTACATTAATAAGTCCATTCATTAATTTTGATCCACCTTCTTCATATATTTATATGCATGTCCTTTTCCCCATCCATTATAAACTGAGTATATTCACTACAAACTTTCCATTGTACAAAATGTTACTTTACTTTGACATTTATTGACTGCACATTTTTAATAATTGTCGTTTTAACATTAACCGCTGCAAGTCCATAATACTATTATATTTGCATTTTAAATACCTTCCTTGTCTATGTACGTTCCGTATAATATCGATCGGTCTCTTAGGTATGCTTTTTTGTTCAATTTTCCATTGACGCTCATTCATTTTTCCCACTGTAATTGTTCTAATCTAACGATCTTCTTTGACTTTCAGATCGCTAGAACTTTGATAGCTCTCTACCAAGATAGCTCGTTTATTGTCTATCTATTTACTTTACATACCAAGATACTCATGTGAGAGTTGTAGTCCACTATGTTACTTGATTTTATTCATTTATATTTACCTTCCCTGGCTATGTACGTTCCGTATAATATCGATCAATCTCCCAGGTATGCTGTTTTGTTCAATTTTCCATTGGCGCTCATTCATTTGACTTTTAGATCTCTAAATCTAAGGAATGGCCCAAATGTTTTGAAGGCTTTAAAGCCCTAGGGGACAACTTTGAATCAACCCCCCAATGATGAAAACCATTTCATGGAACATCAGGGGATTAGAGGCCCCTGAAAGGAAATGTGTGGTCAAGAGATTCTTAAATATGCACAAGGAAATTGACTATCTTATGCTCCAAGAATTAAAATCAGTAGGATTCTCTCTAGAAATTGGGCTAAAATCCATTTGGAGGTAAGCCACCCCCTTCTTTACCAAACACCCTAAGGGCAAGGGTGGAGCTGCAATATTGCTAAGTCCGAAATGGAAGAACAAGATTCTCAAATGGGGACAATCCCCCTGTGATGGGGCAGTATGGGTAATAATACAGAATGAAAATAAGACATTTGGTCTTTGCTCAATCTATGCCTCTAATGACTACCGAGAAAGGGGGGAGATGTGGGAATGGATTGCAAAATTAGAAGACATCCCCTGGCTCTTGGGAGGAGACTTTAATATGGTACTCAATGCACAAGATAAGCAAGGAGGGAATAAGGTGGAATGGAAAGGAGCGGAGAGGATACACTGGGAGAGGATGGTCAATAAAATGAGGTTGCTTGACCCAATAGCAGGTAAAAAAGGAGAACACAACTCAATATGGTACACCTGGTGTAACCACCTGCAATACAATAAGAGAGTGTACTGCAGGCTAGACAGATTTTACTTCAACAGGGATTATTTTGAAATTATTAAAAATGAGGAAGGTGTTCAGTATGCTGTCATACCATATACATTATCTGACCATCATCCCATCATGATTGGGCTTAAGATAAATAATACTAAAATGGCCCATCCATACCCGAACTTGAATTTTAGAATGAACACTAACTTGCTAAAGGATGGTGATCTTAAATGTGCACTATACTTGGTCAAAATGTATAACAAATGTGGAAACAACAAGTTGTCAAACATAGAAAGGTGGAACCAAAATATTGCAACCTGGACCTCACTTTGTCAAGTGGTAGGTAAAAATAAAGCTAAGGATGCTAGAGCAACTGAGATGCAATTGAACAATGCACTACAAGTGGCAGAATCTGATCTACAAGGGGACCCGAAAAATGCAACACTCAACTATCAACTAATCAGAGCCAAAAATGATCTTAGAAGGCTACAAAACCAAAAAATTAAAGGATGGAGAGGAAGAGCTAAGCTTAACTGGTTAGATTCAGGAGACCGGGGGTCCAAGTTCTTCTTCCAGATGCTCAAAATGAAACAAGCAAGAGAGAATATAGATTCTATATGGGAAAACAATAAAAACCTCTCTGAACCAAAAGAAATTCTAGAATGTTTTGCTCAATGTTACAAGCAATTATTTTTTGCAAAACCGGTTAGGGAGGAACAGGAAAATGCAAGGAAAGTAATTATGTCTTTAGTTCCCAAACTCCTTTATAAAGAAGATAGCAGGATCCTTCGAGGAGATATCTCCAAAGTAGAAATCAAAGAGGCTATAGATGCCCTCAGTAATGACAAATCCCCTGGCCCTGATGGGTTCCCAGTAGAATTTTACAAGGATAATGTTGACTGGATTGTAGATGATCTCCATGAGCTATACTCTGAGGCTATTCACAAGGGATCCCTAGGTGAAAACATAAACCAAGGACTGATTAAACTCATTCCCAAAGAGGGAGATAGAACCCTTGTTAAAAATTGGAGACCCATTACACTGTTAAATGTATCATATAAGATATTAGCAAAATTGACAGCAAGCAGATTGGAAAATATTCTCCCTAAGATCATCAATAATACACAAACAGGGTTTGTCAAAGGATGATATATATTAGAGAACTTAATCACATGTTGGGAATCACTTCATTGGGCAAGAGAAACAAGACAGAAGGGAGCTATGTTACTCATCGACTTCGAGAAAGCTTATGACAGAATTGAATGGGAGTATATTATGCAGATGCTTCAGACTCTGGGATTTCCCCCTAGGTTCTGTAAATTGGTCAAAACACTATTAAGTGATGCTAATGCCTCAGTTGAAGTGAATGGAATGAGATCCCCCAAATTTGCACTATCCAGGTCAATAAGGCAATGTTGCCCTCTAGCCCCTGCACTATTTGTTATAGCTGCTGATGCAATGTTCTATTTACTCAAAGACTCCTCTGTCACTCCTCCTGTTAAGGGCATATCCTTACCTAATAAAAAGAAAATATGTAATATTCAATTTGCTGATGATACTGCAATGTTAATTAAACTTGATGAAGAAAACCTCACTACCCTGCTGGAAAATATAAATGTTTTTTGCCTTGGCTCTGGAAGTAAGATAGCTATGCATAAATCTAACCTACTTGGCTGGGATGACAGCCCTCTGGATTGGCTCTCAAAATTCTCTCTCAATTGGTTGGGTCCTTCCCATATGGTTAAATATCTAGGTATCCCCTTCTCTGTCCTCCCAAATCTAAAAGAAATGTGGGAATGGGTAAGGAATAAGATAGAGAAGAAACTCTCTAAATGGAATAGGAACTATCTATCTCTGGCTGGAAGATTTCAGGTCTGTCAAAAGATCTTGACATCATATAATATCTATTTCTCCGCTGCCTGGCTCTTCAAGAACTATCAATTTAACTATATCCAAAAACAGATAAGAGAATTTCTTTGGTTAGATGGGAAAGGTACCAGGAAACAACATGCAGTGAAAAGGGAATGGTGTACTATGCACAAGCTATATGGTGGGATGGGGCTAAAAGATCTTAGAACACAAGGGATTGCACTCACCTCTAAATGGACCCTTAAAGCCATGGATGGTGAGGAGCCATGGAAAGTCCTAATAAGAAACAATATATCATCCTCAATCCCAAAAAAGCCAAGAAGTGGAAAGACCTTCCCATGAGTGACCTTCTTCTTGGATAGATAGATATAGCCCCAGCTGGATTGGGAGTCTTCAAGTCCCTATGGAAGGCCTGGGAGCAGGTGAAACACTTGGTACAGTACAATCTAAAAGGAAATAGACAGAATCAGGTCACTAGTGATAGATCTATCTAGTGGAATCTAATATATAATGGAAAACCATTGGCATCTCTTCAAGGCTGCTCTGCACTTAAATGGCACAATATGGGAATCAAGTATTTTGAACACATTCTAGTGAATGGCCAATTAAGATCATGGGAGGATCTGCAACTTTTATTCTGTTATCCCAAAGCAGAACCTATAACATCCTCAAGACGGCCTTAGCCAAAGCTCTCCCCCCCCTCACCTTTCTCCCCACCTCTTCTCCTTCTCTGGGCTTAGTTGGGTTGATGGCACACCTCTTTCCACTCTTAAAGCCAAAAACATTTATGAATCCCTCACTGAGGCAGATACCATTTTTCTTCACCTTAATAAATGTTGGGAGCTAAATTGGGAGCCTGGGGTTTGGAAAGATAGATTAGGTAAATTTTGGATGACTCCAAATGAACCAATAAAATAGTTCTTTGGATGGAGATTGCTGCTAAATAAAATCCCTCTTAAGGACAAGGAGGGAAACTACCTAAATTGCAAGATTTGTAGGATTCCAGAGACTGCGAAACATATTTTTTTTACTGTCATTTTGCAAAGGAAATCAGGAATTTGTTCGGTCTAAATCTGGATGCTAATTATGTTGAAATCATAAATATTGTTTTAGGCTACATTAAGGGCTATAGGATAACTGCAAATATCTTTTGGTCTTGTTTATCTTTAGAAATTGTTTGGCTCATTTGGAAATATCATAATGATGATGTCTTTAATAACAGCACCAGGCACCTCACTGAGTCTCTTAGGAGACTCATCTTTCATACTGTCTCAATGCAGGTCACTGTGGTTATAAAGCTAGATTTAGATATGTTTGATAAATGGATAAAGGTGGGTGCAACCATTGTCTACATCAGAGAGCTATCCCACAGATTCACATGGGAAAGAGATGAACCAGGAAAGGCGACCTTTGTGCAGGCACTGATGGCCTTCATGAAATAGATGGACCGTAGACATCTGCATATGGAGATTTCTCGGGAGGAAGCTGACCCGATACACTAGAACACCTCACACCCTCACAAGCAGGACATTCTTGATGGCCATATGGAAGTATGGCAAGATGGAGATATGGCTTGGGTGACTTGGATCCTACTAGTGGGAGCCAACTCTTCTCCAAACTGTGAAATTTCTTACACATAATCTGTTATGTCTCTTTATTTGATATTTTTGCTCATATATTATGATGTAACTATTGTAACCATCTCCCCTTATGTGATGATACTCTGGAACTATAACTCTCAGTCAATACTGGTGGTATGTCTCTTTTTGTTGGCTGCACCCTCCTATGGTGCCTTGATGTAGATTTTCTTAGTCAGTTCTGGTGATATGTAATGACCTTATGATATTTAATCCAAATATATATGTGTGTGTGTGTGTGTGTGTGTGCATATATATATCTATACATGTGTATCTATACATGTGTATATGTATATGTATAAATATATATCTATATATGTGTATATGTATATGTATATTTGTGTATATATATATCTATATATGTGTATATGTATATGCATATATATGTGTGTATATATATATATATCTATATATGTGTATATGTATATGTATATATATGTGTATATATATATATCTATATATGTGTATCTATATGTGTGTATATATATGTGTATATGTATATGTATATATACACATATGTAGATATACATATATGTATATATGTATATATATGCATGTATATATATATATATATACATACATGTATATATATACATACATGTATATCTATATATGTATATACATGTATGTATGTATATACATGTATGTATGTATATACATGTATGTATATATATACATATATAGATATACATGTATGTATATATATACATGCATATATATATACATGTATGTATATATATACATACATGTGTACATGTATATATATATGCATGTATATATATACATACATGTATATCTATATATGTATATATATACATACATGTATATACATATATAGATATACATGTATGTATATATATACATGTATGCATATATATATATATATACATGTATGCATATATATATATATATACATGTATGCATATATATATATATACATGTATGCATATATATATATACATGTATATATATACATACATGTATGTATATATGTATATATATACACATATGTATATATGTATATACATCTACATATACATATACATATACACATATATAGATATATATAGATTGTGGGGGTGGGAAAAGCGAGATCGGATGACTAGGACCTAATCCTACTTTTGCCAACACATTGGGAATACGAAAGAGCCTAGGGAGATAGATCACTTTGGTTACTTTTTGTGGGAAAGAGAGAGCCAAGGATTATCTCTTACGATTTCTATTCCTCTTGTTGCAAATGATGAGAAAAAAACTAGGGTTTGAATGATCAACTAGATTAGGAGATAAAGAATGAAACATAAATGAACTCAGAATTGCACAAACTTGCAGATCTGAAACTGAGATACTGAAAGCATGAAAGGGGGATGATTTTGGATGTGTACTCAATGCTACAATTTGAACAAAACTGACCTGGACTAGGGTGCCACGCCACTGTCCTATTTCTGCAAACAAGAGGCTGCAACTGAGACACTGCAAACTGGAGGTCCTGAGTCTGCAACCTATCAAATTTGATTGCAAAATGGAGGGACTAGGGCACCATGCCCCTATCCTAGGCAGGATTAGGATGCATGCCCCTATCCTTGACATATTTTTGCACTTCTGAGACTTCTGGGTGGTTCTGATGCCTTTTCCAAATCTGAAACTGCCTCCAGATGCTTGTTTATGCACCTGCAATTGAAAAAGGAAGGTTTAGGTGGATATATAGGGTTTTGCCTTAGTCAAACCCATGTGTTGGTGATTTCCACCTCCACAAATAGTCGATAATATATTGAAAATGTGTGTGATAGAACCTTGTGTGTATGCAAGATCCTAAATGATAAGA